>NC_083775.1:37250403-37272903 GCF_963514075.1 Conger conger
AGAGAGAGAGAGAGAGGGAGAGAGAGGGGGAGAGAGAGGGAGAGAGAGGGAGAGGGAGAGGGAGAGAGAGAGAGGGAGAGAGAGGGGAGAGAGAGAGAGAGAGAGAGGGAGAGGGAGAGGGAGAGGCCCAGTATCAACATGTACTCCAACTCCAGCTCACAGAGCCGCTGGGCTGGAGGTGGCAGCAGAGGGGGACTCACTCTCTTTGTGCGTGACGTCCACTGCCAGGACAGCAGCAGAGAGGTTGTCCTTGTTTGTGCGCATGTCCTTCAGCACAGCAGAGTTCAGCTCCTTCTGGAACTCACTGAGATGGGAACTGGAGAACCCTGAGGAGTGGGCATGCACACACAGACAGATAAACAGACACATGACATACAGACAGACAGACACACGACAAACAGATAAACAGACAGAGACACATGGAAGACAGATAAACAGAAAAACAGACATGTAGAGATAAATAGAAAGACAGACAGACAGACACATGACAGACAGCTAAACAGACAGACAGACACATGACAGACAGATAAACAGACAGACATACAGACACATGACAGACAGGATAAACAGACAGACAGACAGACACATGACAGACATATAAACAGACAGACATACAGACACATGACAGACATATAAACAGACAGACAGACAGACAGATGACAGACAGATAAACAGACAGACAGGCACATGACAGACAGACAGGCATATGAACAGACAGACCAGCAGCCATGTAGACAGACAGTGGATGGGGTTTTGCATGTTTGCTCCCTCATGGACATCACAATATGCTGCCATATGTGCATCAGGCACAAAATCACCAACTGCAAAGCGCAAACTAGAGAGGCAAACACTTAAAGACAGAAGTGGCATTGCAGAATCCCCCGGAGGTCCAGAGAGAGCCCCTGCCAGACTCACCTGCGGGGGCGAGGACGTAAAGGTAGGGGGCGAAGCCGTGCACGTGGCAGCACACAGAGTTCCCGCCGTCCGTCACTCCGAACATCCTGACGATCGGAGCGCTGCCCTGAGACTGACCAGGCATTCCCGCCACCGGGGATCCTGGGAAAGACGGAGCAAGCAGTGAGCAGCAATAGGTCAGTGAGACAGACGGGGGTGAAACATTGTTTATAGAGCTGCACAATACGAATGGTAAATGGACTGCATGTATATAGCGCTTTACAATTCTTTTGGTTATTGGTTATTGGGGGTCAGGGACACCTCCACACGCCGGGGGGGGGGGAATCGAACTGGCAACCGACTGCTCTTACACCCTGAGCGACTGTCGCCCCCGAACAGAACAAACAGAAGCAAGGTTGCCGCTTACCCAAGTAATAGTCCAGGTCTATCTGCTGGAAGGTGAGCTGGTCGGTCTGGGCTTGGAGAGGGGGGGCGGTGGGGCGTGGCCACTGGGGGTTTAAATCAGCAGAGAAGAGGTCCCCTGCAGGAGGCACAGAGAAATGCACTGTACAAAGCCAAAAGCTGATGCTTTTCTCCAAAGCCACTTACAGTTGATTAGACTAAGCAGGGGCTAATCCCTGGAGCAATGCGGGGTTAAGGGCCTTGCTCAAGGGCCCAACAGCAGCAGAGATCTTATCGTGGCTATTGAACCACCAACCTTCCACGTCCCAGTCACGCGTGTCTTATAGACAAGGCTTCAGGCTGCCCCTTCAAGCTGCCACTCACACACAGGTCCCGCCTCCCGTACAGTCTCTCCTTCGCCAAATTACCAATGGGGATGAGGTCCTGCCCGGCCTGGCCCTCCTGTGACTCCGCCTCCATCTCGGGTTCGTCCGGCAGCGCCAGCTCCTCCTCAAAGAGGGAGGGGCTACCTTCCCTGTCCCCGCCCACTCGGCCTCGCTTGGCCTGGGAGGGCCCTCCCATTGGCTGGCGACCGCTCCGTTTCTTCGCCTCCATCGCCCAGGGATACGCTAAGGCCACTAACGAACACAACGACGCAACGCGACTGGTTATTTACCAGCCTTCTTTTTTTTCACATTTAGGTAAAAATCCGTCTCACAAGGCGGACCTGCGATAGAACACAAAGGTATAAACACAACCTGACCATGAACACGAGTCAGTTGTAGAATTGAATTGAATTAGCAGCAGGGATTTGACACAGGATCAGGCTGCAGTCGCTGTACACATTTAACATGAACAAGCTGAATTATTATAAGTGGTTTACAGCCTTTTTGTTGATTGAACCAACCGCATGGTCCTAAACTTACAGCCTACATTGATGTACATAAAATACCTGTAGCTCTCATTCAAATAATCTGATGGGTACGGCTGACACAGTAGCATACGTTATACACACACACACACACACACACACACACACACTACATTAATATCATATGGTATAAACCACATAGTAGCTTCCAGCCTAATTGTCCAAAATACTGTATAATAAATACAGTACAGTACTGTGCAATGTCTTAGGCACCCTAGATAAATATAAATTTGGTCTTAGATGTTTATTGTTTTCTGCATCAGTGTGTAAAAGTAGAAACGAGCATATTTGAGATTTCCAAGCATTCTTTTTCCAAGAGAAATTAAATGTGACAGATAATTTTTGCATTGCATTAAATAAAGTCACTCCTGGCTGTCTTCTGGGATTAGCTGGAGATCTAGAAGAAACTGAAACAGCCAAAGCCTGCAGAATAAATGTGTTCTCCTATATGTTTAGAAGAACCAACCAGCTGATTTTCTTATAAATAATTATAATTATCATTGAGAATTGATGCAGTTTTAAAAGTGAAGGGTGGTCACAGCCATGTTTGTTTGATTTCGTTTTTACCTGTATACTGCTCTTAATAGTAACGCGATATTTAAAAACGCTTCTATAGACTTCCTTTTCGATTTTATAGACTTTATTTTACATGTGCCTAAGCTTTTGCACAGTACTGTACATATTAGGAAATGCCATTTTGCCATTATGAAACCATGATGAAATGGCAAAATCTATAACCAATTCCACAAAAGTGTCAATTCCCATAGTTACCATTTGGGGGCACTCTACGTCACGATGATCTCTAAATTCCCATATACAAACCTCTCAAGTCTCACCCATTGACCGTGAGATACACGCATTTGAACCAGTTCACACGCTCACACGCCACATCTGTCTTTTCTCACGGTGAGTCGGCCGAGAAGGGATAAAACCCACTACACGGAAATAAACATGATTTTAAAAGCAGTCTCGTTGGATTTTGAGCCACGTTTGGACACTTGAGGATCTTTTGACATTTTTTGGTGATCTTTACCCGTCTGGCCGGTAGGCGGGGTTACTGTGAGGATCTGCCGCGTTTGTCCCACTCTGCACCTGCACGCTCAGAAAGGCGGTGTGCTCTGATGGGTAGGTATACTGTGAACAACGCTCCAGTAAGTTAGTACGTTTTAAATAGTAAAATATTGTTTCAGTTGAAAACTTCGACATATTTCATGTGTCACGTCATTTTTTTCTATGAATTGTAGTGTTTTGGCTGCAATAAGTTTTTAACCTCCCATGTCGAATAATTTTATGCAAACTTAACTTTAGCTACTAGCTGCTATTAGCCTATGTTTGGGAACATTGCTTAAATATGCGCGAATATGAAAGTTTAAATGCAATTCCTTATGTTTTGCTTGTGCAGCCAATGAAAAGATGCGGCCATGGGGCCTCTGCGACCAAACATACACAATGTCGATTTGCTCCAGCCCTGATGTGCAATCTCACTCTTGAGTTTTTCAGGAAACTTGAGAGCCCTGCATATATGAACATTACATTACATTACATTATAGTCATTTACCAGACGCTCTTATCCAGAGCGATGTACAAATAAACTGCAAATCATAACTAGGGACATGTGCGCAGAAATCCCTAAAGGGAAGTATGTACGGTAGAGTGATCATATAGATAAAAACTTGAACAACCAGAGGAATCAAATTATTTGTACCGTCACCACCAAAAAGATACATTTCCATTTAAATTCCCTGAAAGTAATTAGATGAACTTACAACTCTGTAGCCCATCTCGTGTACTTGAAGCAGAATGGGTCAAAATATTTTAAAATATTCAATTCACTTACAGTAGGAGAATGATCATTGCAATATTCGCGGGACGCATCCGTAGGCACGATTAAAGCTAAGAATTAGCTAATGTTAGCTATCTAGCATACATTCTCCCCCGGCTGTTGGCGGTGTATGGCACGAAACGCTAGCACAACAAACCATCAAGCCACAGCTAAATGATGCAAATAGGCAGGCAATTTACTTTCATTTTGTTTCCTTCTACCTATGCAATTGGAAAGGTATGCAGCGAGATCGCTAGTTTGACATGTTGGTAGAAATGTGTTGTGCCTTGTCTTACAAAGTTAGCTAGTCAGATTGTGTTAGCAACGTTCAATCGTGTATAACTACAGATAGCTGTCAATCGAAATACCCTAGTCAGTGTAATCAATTTCCTTAAATGGGTAGATATCAAGCCGCAACAAATATTTCGTATTAAACGGAAAGCCTTACCCTGATTAAATTACTTTCCTTTTCTCCAAACTGTCAAAGCATAGTTTCCCTCCAATTCGTTGTGTTTGATAACATCCACACGATCATTGTTATTTGTTATTACGTAGTTAACTTCAAAAACGACTCAACAGCTGGAGCTAGCTGAGGTATATCATTGGTTACAGTAAGGCCGGAAATGTAGCTCCGTTTTGGTGAAGTTTAGCGGCCATTTTTGTAGTGGCACTCTAAGACCACATCACAGGAAAATGAAAAGGACACCCAGGTGGTGCCGATTCTACCGACAGAAGCCGGATGAAAAAGCATGCTGTTGAAATTTGGTGCACAACTTGCATTGCATAGACCTTTGAAATGCTCACAACACTGTGGCCTCCCACATTTGAAGGCACGCACAATTATTGAATTAACTATATCAAATGAACCTGTAATATAACATAATAATTTAATAAATATTATTAAATATGATATTATTAAATTATTTGTTTCTTGAGTACTTTGATTTTGACTCTTGTATGTATTTGTATAATACACCGAAATGTGATTGGAATGATTGTCTTCTATTTTTTTTTTGACAAAGAAATGTTTTTGGTTAATTAATGTATGTCAAATATGTATGTATGTCATGGAGTCACTTTTATTTGCTTGTCTTTGTGTTATAAATGTCAGACTGTTAAAAAAATAAAAATAAAATAAAAACGGGCAAAAGAAACCATGGACAACAGATAATGCCACGTGATGCCCCTCCATTTGTAATTGTCTTATGTGTCTGTCCTTACAATACGTTGTCATGTAAAATAATGGTAAAAGTGTCAGTGCACATTCCTGATTTGCTTTGGTCGAATGTCCTGTCATGAATGTGCTGTTACTGCTGTCCCGAGCTTATGTTAATGCTGTGAACGGATGCCAATCAAATAACTTGTAATATAATAAAGTACTATGAAATCCTTTAAAACACCGAAACCATAATGTTACATTATTTTTTAAGTCAATTAACTCAAGTTTGTGCATACATTTACATTCCTGATTACTGTTGGAAAGTATATAATCTGCAAAAACACCTTGGGAATCTTTATCCAACAACTGATCCAGCAAATTACAAATATCACTCAGAAAAACAAGGATGAGGTGCTTATAGAAGTGAAGATGACCTTAGGAAGAATATAAGCACCGGGGCCTACAAATGATAAAATGTGTCTTTTTTTGAATGATCTATTATTATCAACATTGGGCAGCATGTATGGTGTAGTGGGTAGCACTGCCACCGCACAGCAAGGAGGTCCTGGATTCAAATCCCAGTCAGCCAGGGCCTCTCTGTGTGGCGTGGGTTTCCTCCCACAGTCCAAAAACATGCAGCTTAGGCTTATTGGAGAGTCTAAATTGCCTGTGGGTATGGGTGTCCCAATGTATGCTGGGATAGGCTCCAGCCCCTGCGACCCTGTTCAGGATAAGCGGGTTAAGGTGGATGGATGGATGGATTATCAACATTTATTTTATTCTTATCAGCGTACTTTAATGTGATTAACCCAGGGAACCAGGGATTGACACAGAAGCTTGTGAGCCCCAGTGGTTACCGGAGGTACTGCAGCATATTAAGCCACTGGTGCCAAAAAGGATATTTATCAAAACTACAACTCTACCCTGGCGAATTTATACTATTTTGGACAGCACTTTTGAATTCTAAAATGTCTTCACTCTGAACAAACATCTCCAGGGACCGATTTCTTTTTCTGAGCCACACTGAAAAAGGTATGATTTCTCATTCCTATTCATTCCTTCCCATTTAGGTACACAGTGTGCATGCTGTTGCCAAAAAGCAGCATAGTCAGGCAGCCTCCGTGAACTGGCTTCTCACGCCATTGAGCAGCTCCCGTAGGAACCCATGGACCGGTGAGCAGAAGCTGTCTCCAGTTCTTAAATGCAGCCCCTGACTGGTAATGCACAGTGAATGAGACGGGTGCGTGGGGGTTGGACCCAAAATGCACGACTCAGAAACAATAGTAATATAAAGACCCCGCAGGGCTTTATTCGGGACGAATCCCAGGAGAGTAGTCAACACAAGCAAAGTCCATACACGTAGATCCAGCCAAACAAAAAGTAAACAAACAAAAAGCACGGTGCCGAGGGAAGAGGCAAACTCGTAGTCGGTAGACGTGCAGGGAGGTCCGGTAGCAGGAGAGCTGTCAGCGGGGCAGATGAACAGACGGACGGCAGGCAGAGGCGTAGTCGTGGACGAAGCGGGAGTCGAAACCATGAAACAATCAGCGAAGCAAAAGTACAAAAACGGTAGGCAAGGACGAAGTCAAAAAACAAACGATGGTCACAAAACAGAAATCAATAAACACTGGTCGGTAAACAGGCGTGGATCGTAACGTGTAATCACCCAGTAACTCATGCTCAAGAGTTGCGTGGTAAACAGAGGCAGACAATTTCGCAGTGAACAGTTGCGCGACTGGGCTATAAATGCAGGTGTAGACAGGTGTAGACAATTAGTTAGAGCGTAGCAAGGAAATGGAAAACAGGTGCGATGGATGACAAGTTTAACAAGGAGATTAGTAATCGTTAGTAATAAACCTATCCTGCCCTAGCATTAGTAAATTAGTAAATGACATGCACGAGAAACGTAAGGTAACATGAACACATGATTAGTCTTGTTAGTTTCTACCCAATCCTGATCTAGCGTTAGTAGTTTTAGTAAATAGACAAATAGAAACATTAGGGGAGTGAAGGACAGAACGAGAGAGAGAGAGAGAGAGAGAAAAGGCGGAACGCAAGGTTTGCGGAAAAACATGTAAAAGTGTATGCATAACAACGACCAGTTAACGTAACAATAAACATGCATCGAAACATAACACAAAGCGAAACTAAGACGATAATCACTCAACATAACCAGGTAATAAAATCGTACGATAACATAACTAGACATGACAAGAAAATAAATCGTAACGTGACATAACTAAACAACATGACGAACCTAGACTAACATAATACATGATAAGACACTACGTGACTAAGACAACATGAATAAACATAAATCAACATAAAACATGGTGAGACAGACCTGAAACGTGACAGGACCCCCCCCTTAACGACCGACTCCTGGCGGTCCTTGGAATTTATCAGGGTGGTCACGATGGAAGTCTCTGATGAGCGATTTGTCCAGAATGAGACTGGGAGCGACCCAGGAACGCTCCTCAGGGCCATAGCCCTCCCAGTCAACCAAGTATTGAACCCCACGGCCCCTCTTACGAATGTTCAAGAGTTTGTTAACAGTAAAAGCAGGGTGGTTGTCAATAATGCGGGGGGGAGGTGGTGGGGGATCCGGGGGACATATGTGGTGAGAGGATACAGGCTTAATACAGGAGACATGGAATGTGGGGTGAATCTTAATGGAAGCAGGGAGTGACAGTTTAACAGAGGAAGGGTTGATGATTCTGTGGATCTTAAAGGGACCAATAAAGCGGGGTTGCAATTTGTGGGAAGTGGCTTGGAGGGGAATGTCCTTAGTGGACAGCCAGACGGAGTCACCTGGTTTGTAGGCCGGAGCTGGAGTGCGGTGGCGATCAGCAAAACGCCGATTACGATCTGCCGTGCGTAAGAGCGCGGCCTTGGCGTCCCTCCAAATCTTGGCACATCGTTTCATGTGGGTGGCGAGGGAGGGAACAGCGATCTCAGCTTCTTGGTCGGGAAACAAAGGAGGTTGGTAGCCTAGAGAGATCTCGAACGGAGCCTTTCCTGTGGCGGCGCATGGAAGGGTGTTGTGCGCAGACTCAACCCAGGTGAGCATCTTGCTCCATGAGGCCGGATTCTGGGCAGAGACACAACGTAGCGCAGCTCCCAAATCCTGGTTGGCCCTCTCAGTCTGCCCATTGGATTGAGGGTGGTAGCCGGATGAGAGGCTGGCTGTGGCACCGAGGGCCAGGCAGAAAGCTTTCCACACTTGAGAAATGAATTGTGGGCCCCGGTCGGATACAATGTCTGAGGGGATTCCATGGATGCGGAACACTTCCTTGATAAGTACCTCTGCAGTCTCTTGGGCAGTGGGTAACCCTGGCAGGGGGATGAAGTGGGCCGCCTTACTGAATCGGTCCACCACAGTGAGGATGGTGGTGTTACCTTCGGAAGGGGGAAGTCCGGTAACGAAGTCCACGCCGATGTGGCTCCAGGGTCGGCTGGGCACAGGCAGAGGTTGGAGTAGACCAGCCGGGGCTTGGTGGGAGGCCTTACTTCTGGCACAGGTGGTACATGCCTTGATGAAGCGTCTGGTGTCGGGGATCATGGAACTCCACCAGAATCTCCTCTTCAGCACCGCCAAGGTGCGGGTAAAGCCAGGGTGGCAGGAAAGGAGGGATGAATGGGCCCATTGCAGCACCTGCGTCCGAGCGGCTGCGGGAACGTATCGGCGTAATCCGGGGTTGGGCCTAGGATCGGGTTCCTCCCGTAGAGCCCTCTGGATCACCGACTCGATCTTCCAGGTGACGGACCCCACGGTGCAGGAGGCCGGAAGGATGTTCTCAGGAACCTCACGCTCAGGACAGGTGTTAAATTGGCGAGAAAGGGCATCAGGCTTAACGTTCTTAGAACCCGGGCGGTAGGTGAGTGAGAAGTTGAACCTCCCGAAGAACAGTGCCCATCTGGCCTGTCGGGAGTTCAGCCTCTTGGCTGTCTGGAGGTATGCCAGGTTCTTGTGGTCGGTCCAAACGATGAACGGCTTCTCGGACCCCTCCAGCCAATGTCTCCACTCCTCCAACACCAGTTTGACTGCCAGCAGTTCGCGATTTCCGACATCATAATTCCTCTCCGCCGGGGACAGCTTCTTGGAGAAGAAAGCGCAGGGGTGTAGTCGGTTGTCCGCGGCCGCCACCTGAGAGAGCACAGCTCCCACCCCCGAGTCGGAAGCATCCGTCTCAACCACAAACTGGCGGGTGGGGTCGGGGTGAACCAGGATGAGAGCGGAAGAGAACAGTCTCTTGACCTTGGTGAAGGCCGTCTCAGCTTCGGGGCTCCACCGGAATGGCACCGCAGGGGACGTGAGCTTGGTTAGAGGGGAGACCACTTGGCTATAGGATCGGATGAACCTTCGGTAGAAGTTGGCGAATCCCAAGAAGCGCTGGAGTTGCTTACGTGAGGTGGGTGTGGGCCAGTCGGTGACCGCCAGAATCTTCTTGGGATCCGCCCTGATCCGTCCCCTCTCAAGGATGAATCCAAGGAACTCAACTGTGTCAGAGTGGAAGACGCACTTCTCCGCCTTGATGAACAATCTGTTCTCTAGAAGTCTCTGTAGCACTTGCCTGACGTGGTTCTCATGATCCTTGGCATTATTAGAGTAAATTAAGATGTCATCCAGGTAGACGAACACATGGCGGCCCAACAAGTCCCGAAGAACGTCATTAACCAGGGCCTGGAAGACAGCAGGAGCGTTGGTGAGGCCGAATGGCATGACCAGGTATTCAAAGTGTCCGAGAGAGATGTTGAAGGCGGTCTTCCATTCATCGCCCTCACGGATACGGACCAGGTGGTAAGCGTTGCGGAGATCCAACTTGGTGAAGATGGTGGCCTAGTGAAGTGGGTGGAACGCGGAGTCCATCAGGGGCAGAGGATACTTGTTCCTCACCGTGATGTTGTTCAGCTCCCTGTAGTCGATGCACGGGCGTAGGGAGCCATCTTTCTTCTGAACGAAGAAGAATCCCGCACCGACGGGAGAGGAAGATGGGCGAATTAGTCCGTTAGCCAGGCAGTCACGGATGTATTTCTCCATAGCCTCCCTTTCTGGTCTGGAGACGTTGTATAGGCGACTAGAGGGGAGTGACGAACCGGGAAGGAGCTCGATGGTGCAGTCGTAGGGCCGATGAGGCGGCAAAGACTGAGCTTGTGTCTTGGAGAACACTGTGCCCAGGTCATGGTAAGGAGAGGGGACCCTCTCCAGGGAGGGTTTGGGAGTCTGTGGTAGAGCTGGCACTCCCTCTGCTGGTGGTGGGGCGGAACGCAAGCAGGACAGATGGCACTTAGGATCCCATGCTTGCACTTGGTTAGAACTCCAGTTGATCGTGGGGTTGTGTTTCTGGAGCCAGGGTAATCCCAAGATGAGTTGGTCATTAGGGGACTGGATGACGCGGAACTGGATCATCTCCCGATGGTTCCCAGAAATGATCAGTTGTACGGGAATAGTGATGTGCGTCATGCGGCAGAACGTCCTTCCATCCAGCGACCGCGCATTCTCAGGGTGGGGTAGAGGGAGGGTGGGAATGTTCAGTTCAGACACCAGAACTTCGTCGATGAGGTTGGCGTCCGCTCCAGAATCCACCAATGCGTTAACCCGGGTAGTTCCGTCGGGAAGAATCAGCAGGGTGGTGAGTGTGGGACGATGGTTGTCTCTGTCAGAACCCTCATGCTTGTCAACTGCTCTCACCTCTACTGGTCGCCTGGTCCTGAAGGAGCACCGAGCCTGGGTGTGACCCGGCCTCCCACAGTAGAAGCACGAGCCGGTGGTTCTGCGGCGTGCTCGTTCCTCGGTAGAGATCTTGGTACTAGCCCGGGACAGGTCCATGGGTTCGGGTCCCTCCAACTGCTGCTCCTCATGTCGAGGATTTGGCCCCTGCCTGGGGTACGGGTTGCCGGGAAGGATCGGTCTCTCCGACCGGCGTAGTCTGGCACGGTTGTCCAGGCGGATCGTGGTGCGCACGAGTTGGTCGAGCTGGGTGATGGGGTCCAGTCGCGCCAACTCGTCCTGGAGCGTCTCACTCAGGCTGGCCAGGAAGAGATTCGCCAACGCCGCATCGTTCCAACTAGTGGCCGCCGCGAGGGTGCGGAAGTCGATGGAGTGGTCTGCCGCGGTCTTCCGTCCCTGGCGCAGAGCAATCAGTCTCTGGGATGGCTCCTGGTCGCTGGATGCGTGTTGGAAAACCTTCCGAATCTCCTCGACGAAGGCCGGGTAACGAGGAGGAGATGAACCCCCGGTCCACACTGCAGTAGCCCAGTCCAATGCCTTCCCCTTCAGCAGTCCCATCACATAGCCTATCCGACGGTCGTCGCTGTTGTAGGTCTGGGGCTGTTGCCTGAATACGAAGTCACAATGGAGTAGGAAAGCCTTGCACCTCTCAGGTTCTCCACCGAACCTCTCCGGGGGGGGTTGTTGGGGCTCCCGGAATTGCCAGGTTTGCATGGGGTTGAACGCTGGGGATGTGGGTGGGTGGGTAGGCTCCTCCCGTGGTTGTAGCAGGACCGCGACAGCGAGCTTCTTCATCTCCGCACACAGTTCACAAATCTCCAGGTGAAGCTCGGAGATTCCTTGTGAATGCTGCTGGACGATGGCTCCTTGTTCCTGGAGGGCGTGGAACATGGCAGTAGAGTCAGCAGGGTCCATTGTGGCGAAATTGTTCTGAGACGGGTGCGTGGGGGTTGGACCCAAAATGCACGACTCAGAAACAATAGTAATATAAAGACCCCGCAGGGCTTTATTCGGGACGAATCCCAGGAGAGTAGTCAACACAAGCAAAGTCCATACACGTAGATCCAGCCAAACAAAAAGTAAACAAACAAAAAGCACGGTGCCGAGGGAAGAGGCAAACTCGTAGTCGGTAGACGTGCAGGGAGGTCCGGTAGCAGGAGAGCTGTCAGCGGGGCAGATGAACAGACGGACGGCAGGCAGAGGCGTAGTCGTGGACGAAGCGGGAGTCGAAACCATGAAACAATCAGCGAAGCAAAAGTACAAAAACGGTAGGCAAGGACGAAGTCAAAAAACAAACGATGGTCACAAAACAGAAATCAATAAACACTGGTCGGTAAACAGGCGTGGATCGTAACGTGTAACCAAACAGTAAATAATGCTCAAGAGTTGCGTGGTAAACAGAGGCAGACAATTTCGCAGTGAACAGTTGCGCGACTGGGCTATAAATGCAGGTGTAGACAGGTGTAGACAATTAGTTAGAGCGTAGCAAGGAAATGGAAAACAGGTGCGATGGATGACAAGTTTAACAAGGAGATTAGTAATCGTTAGTAATAAACCTATCCTGCCCTAGCATTAGTAAATTAGTAAATGACATGCACGAGAAACGTAAGGTAACATGAACACATTAGTCTTGTTAGTTTCTACCCAATCCTGATCTAGCGTTAGTAGTTTTAGTAAATAGACAAATAGAAACATTAGGGGAGTGAAGGACAGAACGAGAGAGAGAGAGAGAGAGAAAAGGCGGAACGCAAGGTTTGCGGAAAAACATGTAAAAGTGTATGCATAACAACGACCAGTTAACGTAACAATAAACATGCATCGAAACATAACACAAAGCGAAACTAAGACGATAATCACTCAACATAACCAGGTAATAAAATCGTACGATAACATAACTAGACATGACAAGAAAATAAATCGTAACGAGACATAACTAAACAACATGACGAACCTAGACTAACATAATACATGATAAGACACTACGTGACTAAGACAACATGAATAAACATAAATCAACATAAAACATGGTGAGACAGACCTGAAACGTGACAGTGAATACAATATCATTATTGAGATAAACTCTAAATGCCAACGTGAAAATGTGCTTTATTAATGTTTCAATGAAACCAACCAAAATCAAGCATTCATTTAATTAAAGAAATCACCAAAATAAAGGTTTTAGAATCAGGGTTTATTACTTGGTGCATCCACCTCTGGCAAAGATAACAGCATGGGGTCTTTTTCTGCAATGCTTGATAAGGTTAAGGAACACATTTGGAGGAATTTTGGACCATTCCTCTATGTAGGTCCTTGCAAGATCCTTCTCATTATTGGGATTACACTTATCAAATGCCCTCTTCATCCCTGTTTCAATGCCAAACTTTCCAGTACTACATCTAACCAAAATGTTAAATTTGGTCTCATCTGATCACAGCACATTTGTTCAATCATAATTCAAATGACCAAATGAGACCAACATTTAATGTTTGGGTCAAATCCAAAAGTAGTATTGGAAAGTTTGGCGTTGAAACAGGGATGCATAAAACCCACAGTGAAATACAGTTGTGGGTTCCAGGGTCATTGGTCAAGATCACTGGTACAATGGATTCCATCAAGTATCAGACAATTTTGGGGCGACAATGGTCACAATTGCTGTCTGTTCTTGCCCCACAGTGGTGGAATGACCATCCTGTAGATGTCAGGACAGCAGAATCTCTGACCACTTTCAAACACAGACTGAAGACTCATCTCTTCAAGCTGTGGGAAAAACAAACAAGCAACACAACAGAAAAGGACAGGTTTAAATAGACTAACTGATTGACAGACACTGAGAAACAATGACAAGAGACAGGAAGGAAGTATATATAAGGAGTGGGGAGGCGGAGACATGAAATGAGGTGGAACAAATGAATGAGGGAATGAAACTGAAAACGGACTATGGTGGTCACAGAGGGACACAAGAGGTGGACTTACACAGAAAAACAGGAAACGGAAAACAGAGAAGCTGACAGGCTGCACATTTCCCTCCTTACCTCACGATCATGATTAGCCTTGTACAAGCACTTATATATATATATATATATATATATACTTATATATATATGTGTATAATAAGAATATATAATATATAATCTGGATAAGAGCGTCTGCTAAATGCCTGTAATGTAATATAATGTAACAACTTTGTTGCCTCTACCACTGAGACTTGTAGGTTGTAGGAGGACTTTCCAGCAAGGCAAAGACTGAAAGCATACCTCAGAATCCGCACATAAATGGTTCCGTGACAAAATCTGTGTTTTGCAATGGCTATCTCAGGTACCGGGCCTCAATCCATTCTAAAACCTGGTAGGCTGATGATAAGCACAAACCCAGGAATTTGAAGGACCGTGGAAGGATCTGCATAGAGGAATGGTCCAAATAAAGTGAAATGAAATAATTACTGAGCTCCCCAGTGCTTTCTTTCTTCTTAATGATGTACCAAATAGTTTACTTTGGTAAGCCTATTGTTTAGCCTATGTCTCTGACTGTTTTTTCTTATTTCACAGCCTCATCATGGCTTTGTTGACTGTCATTGGCACAACTCTGGTCTGCGGCAATAACAGACTCCAAAGGCAATCAAAAGCCTAGAATCAAGACAAGATACTGAAAGATTTCTTGTACCTGCACTAAGGAAATTATTGAATACACCTGACTAATCAGAAAGAGCTGAGAAGCCAGTTACTCTTGGTCCCCGAAAATGGGGGAATTAATTTGAACATACTAAGACCAGACAAAATGTTATAAAGAGTTTTCGCCTTTTCCCCTGATGCAACATATTTAAAGTCAGGTTCTTTTCAGATTTTCTGTGACACAGACTGCATTTCAGAGTGCAAGGACACCAAGTGGTTGTATATCCTTAGAAGTGAACATCAGTGTTAACTAGGTCAGTATTATTATAAACATCAGTGTTAACTAGGTTAGTATTATTACAACCAAACTCAACAGGGCATATAGTGAAAGGATGTGGGGAGCTATGAGAAATGCACAGAACACATATGGGTTCCCAACTAAATTATACAATGAACCAATAGGCATACATGTGACCCCAGCCAGTTTAAAGCATAGCCCATGATTAATGTCAAATGTCAAAACAACTGCATGTGCATACAGTAGCTTAAACTGTGTATGAATCTCTTTTCATTGACGGTTGTATGAATTAATGTGGCTACATGAGAAGTGTAAATACAGTCATGTACCGCAAAACATCTTCCAGACATGCATTTCACAGTTCCAAACTCAACAGCTCTTACAACCCACAGTTTGTGAACAGTGCTATATTAGGTAGGACAGACAGCACTGACACATACATTCTTTCACACACATGCACATGGAGCAAGAGAGTGTGTGTCTCTTGTATTACGCTACATATGTAGTCACGTTGCATTTTCTGCCCGAATCCTTGTCCTTCCGGACCTCCGACAGTAATTAAAAATAACTTGCTTGCCCTTTTCTTCTTCTTGCTGTTCTAGTCGATATTGACATTCAACCAATCCCCGTCAGTGTTTGCTGCCTGCTGTGAACCAACCATATGTCCAGATCTCACTGCAAGAAAAATCTCTTCCTGTTTAAGATGGTACAGTTCTGTTACAGCTGTTTGATTGACATCCTCCCAGAAGCTCGCAAATTCGCAAAAACAGTGGTAATTTCAACAGTGGTCAGCTGCCAAAATGCAAATTCCCCCAGTTTTAAAATCCGTTATGAATTTACCCGAACGAAATTATGCTGTTTTTGACACTAGACTAACCTACTTTTTAATTCCTACATCTCTTCATACTTAACTAATTTGGCTATTTATATTTAACAATTTTCTGTTTGTATTTAGTATTCTTTGTTTGCATTTAACAGTATTTCAGTATTTCGTTTTTGACTTGCTTTAGTTGTCACACGTTTTGTGCCTACCTACTGTCACCTGTTATATATCACAAGCTAACTTCTGCTGCAAAGCCAGTGGTTATAGCCTGCTACGAACCGGCCAACTCATGTTAACAAAGGTACAAGTAGGCTACCCTACTACTCGAGTACCAGGTAACAAGTACCATAGGCGCACTTGACCGCGTGACATGTCGTAGTGACAACTTCCGATTCCGTAGTCCGAACGTTCCCTTTAAACTTATATACCGTGTGAAAAGCCAATGGGCGACGAAAAACTCAAACGCGGTTCCGCCTCCATTCTTTTCTCATGTCATGATACTCATGCGATTTTTGATTGACTCCAACAGATGTCCGCATAGCAGTTGTACGCATCGGAGTGTAACGGCACTGCAAAGTGAGTGTTATTATGGTTATTATTCTATTTCCTCGTAGTATAAAGTGTTTTGTTTTTAATATTCGCAACACAGGGACCATCATGTGGAGCGAAATTGTGTATTAATTGTGTAGCCTACATAGTTACATTCGCTGTCCTGATTTATATTTATTCTGGTAAAATTGAATTGGGAAGGTCATTTAGCGATATAAAACACGTTAACATATGCCTACGAATTTAATAGTGGAAACATTTATTTTTATGTATTTGTTTATTTTATTGGAGATGTATACGCGTGTACGCCGTCTGCGTGTACGTCTTTGGGTTGTCAAGTGCAATGTGTTTATGACGGGATGTGTTTTTCGAAGTTTGTTTTTAGTTCCTGCGTGCACACGTAGAAAGTGTTTCAGTGGCTGCTTTCTAGACTGAACAGGCTACTGAACTCTGCGAGTACAGTGCTGCGAGCAGCCCTGAAAACGGGCGAAACGTCGTGGAGAGGCAAACTCAAGGCGCATCACATCTCCGGAGTTTTCAAACTGGACCCTGGGGACCGTGTGCATGCCTTTTCTGGTTAAAGTTAATATTTTGATCAATTAAATCAAGTAGGTTTGTGGAAAACACGTATCCAAGCTCTAACATTTTAATTTTTTACTTTCACCTATTCTGACATAACACAACCATAGCCATTTGTCATTTTGCTCCATGTTGCGGCGCACTTGGAGTACTTAGCGCCCAGAAGATTCCATGTGCATGTCAGTCTATAATATACACACTTTAAATAATGTAACAACTTTCTAAAGGAATCATTTATCATACAACAGCACATTGGCGTGCACAGGTGACAATTATGGTAGGAATGAAAACCAGTAGACGCGTAAATAACGTGTAGTTACCACTCTGCGCATATTTCACTGGCCCTAATATCTGCAGTACAGTAAACACTGCCACGTCTTCAAGAGGTATATTGTTTTCACAGCATATCGTTTATATCGCCACATAATATTTTATTAATGGCAACTAGAGTTTCATCACATCAATTATAGCGTAGGCTACGTTCACAAACACGAGTGGCTGTGGTTCTGTGGAGAAGGTTACTTATTTATAGCTTAGAGTAGTATTATCACACAGTGCAGTTTCAGACAGGACTGGTTGAAGGCCATGTCCTTCCTGAATGTTAATTTCTAGCCTTTCTGGTGTCTTCACTCGCCCTGGGCAGTGTTGTAAATCACATCCGGATCGCTTCTCACTAGCAAGCTGTTTCGCAACCGTGTACGGGGAGGCGGCACAGTGGTTGTGCAGTTGTGTGTGTGGAGTGTGTGTGTGTGAGTGTGTGTGAGTGTATGTGAGTGCGTGAGTTTGTGTGTGTGTGTGCGTGCGAGTGGGGTGTGTGTGTGCGTGTGTTTGTGCATGTGTGCATTAGTGTGCGTGTGTCTGTGTGTGTGTGTGTGTGTGTGTGTTGTGTTGGGATATATTCTATATTCAGAGTATTCTGTGTCTATGAATACAAAATAATATGTCTGGGAATACTCCTTGTAATGGTTACGGGGAACTAATAATAATAATTATACATTTTTATTTAGCTTTTTTTTAGCCAAAAAACTGTTGATTAGACTAAGCAGGGGACAATCCCCCCAGAGCCACCTTCTGGGTCCCAGTAATGTACCTTAGCCGCTAGACTACAGGCTGGCCTTCAGGGTCTGTAAAGCCTGCGCAGTTGAATACTGTACTGCCGGAAACCTCACCTACTCTGCCAGGAGTTACCTTTGTGAGTGAAAAAGAGAAATACGCACAGGGCACTTCAGGGTATTGGGACAGAGCTCTGCTCTTGAGCAATCTGCCATTCTCAGTAATTCCTGTCTCTGAGTCTCTGAGTAACAGGCTTTCTGCTACACTTTCCCCTCCCTCCTCTTGCCCGCGTATCTCTGGCTCTCTGTGCCTCTTCCTTAGTAATGTGCAGCTTTACTTGCAGGCCCACTCAGTAATTTTGGTTGCTAATAGAATGCTAATGGCTTATGGCAAGCAAAAATACAAGGCTATTATTGTCCTCATGAAAATAATGGTAAAGATCCTCATAAAAAGCACTGCAAAATGAAAAATAAGTATTTAAAATAAGTGTTGGACTGACACTATCTTCCATTCATTCTTCTTCATTGTTCATGTAAGAGACGTTTTGGAGCCCTTGCTGAACTCATCACCGTGGAAACAAACTCGTCAGGCAAGATATCGAAAGAATAGTTTGTCAACGTTTTTGCCAAATAAATGCCTAGCTACCTCAGTAGTTGACGCTGCCACAGGAGCCTAATACGAACTGCAACTGTAACAAAGGCTTAGAGTTCCAAGAGTTCAAAGTTGTTGCCCAGGTTGCCAAGACGGCAGTGCTAGACAGAAAAATCCCCTAGTCCTGGAGATCTACTGGGTCTGCTAGTTTTTGTTTTCACCTTAAATCAGCACCCAGTTGAGACCCTGGTAACCAGGTGAGGCGAGTTAGCTGTGTAATCAACTGCTCTAATTGATTAATTAAGTGCAGAGTAACAACGACAACGAGCAGACCCAGTAGCTCTCCAGGACTAGCGTTGGAGACCACTGCAGTAAATATGACCATAATGAGTACCATGATCCACCGAGTGTACTTAGTCGGCATCCACGTAATTTTCTTCAAAAAGCAACCAAACATTCTGTGGAAATTGATGAGTGGGCCCTTAAGATTACTTTGTCAACATTCATTGTTTCATAGGCCTCTGTGCTTTTCTGAACTGTATCTAGGCTCGCTGCTTTTACTAATTGCAACGATCGAGGCTAAGGTAGCCTTCAGAAATAAATATTCAGGTAGGAGCACATACAGTGCTAACATTCCACTATCTTCCAAACAATTCCAGTATCCGTTATGATATCCCTGCTGAAAAGACAGCTCACGCTACGATTTGAAAGTGCTGGTAGCTGGTTGACCAGTTGAGACCAGCTCCCAGCCTGACATGGTTTCACCAGCTCAAGCTCAATTTTGGCTTTATGATCAGTTTGTGGCGGCACGGATGGTGCAGTGGGTAGCACTGCTGCCTCACAGCAAGGAGGTCCTGGGTTCGAATCCCCGTCGGCCGGGGCCTCTCTGTGCGGAGTTTGCATGTTCTCCCCGTGTCTGTGTGGGTTTCCTCCGGGTACTCCGGTTTCCTCCCACAGTCCAAAGACATGCAGGTTAGGCTGATTGGAGAGTCTAAATTGCCCGTAGGTATGAATGTATGAGTGTGTGAGTGAATGGTGTGTGTGCCCTGCGATGGACTGGCGACCTGTCCAGGGTGTATTCCTGCCTTTCGCCCAATGTATGCTGGGATAGGCTCCAGCCCCCCTGCGACCCTGATCAGGATGAGCGGGTTCAGATAATGGATGGATGGATCGATCAGTTTGTTCATGCTGGTTGACCAGCTCATACCCAGCTAGTCCAGGTTGACCAGCTCAAATTAACACACCCATAAGAGCAGCTGTGGGGGCCCAAACATAGACACTGACTTATGCCTGATTCATGAGAAACACGGTTTAATGAATGCAAGTACCTGTGCCATTTTATCAGCTCGCTTTTGCCTTTTGTTGCCTTGTTCAGAGTGATATTCTGTGGCATGCGTGAGACCAGAGATTGTTGTGTCTGCTAGCCAGTGAGTGTTACTTGCCTACAACAAGCCAGATATGTGTCGTGTGTTGGTATGAATCTGGCACACAAAATACTTGCCCCCACTCCGGTCTGCCAGCTCTGGTCGCCTTGTGGTTCCCTCACTACAAGTACCTCCAGTCCTGGAGGGCCGCAGTGTCTGCAGGTTTAACTCCAGTTCTGGAGGGCCACAGTGTCTACTGGTTTAACACCAGTCCTGGAGGGCTACAGTGTCTGCTGGTTTAACACCAGTTCTGGAGGGCAGCTGTGTCTGCTGGTTTAACTCCAGTCTTGAAGGGCTGCAGTGTCTGCTGGTTGAACTCCAGTCCTGGAGGACAGCAGTGTCTGCAGATTTTTGGTGTGATTTGGTGATCAATTTAAGGTGTTGACTGGCTAAAGACTCAATTAAACTGCTGTTGAATAAACAGATGCTTGTTCAACAGCAGTTTAAATATTGTATCATCTATAATCATTATGAAAATTATGAAAGATAATATTGAGGATTGTTTGTTGATGGAATAGTGTTTTGGTTGTCATATTTGATCAGTTTGAAGTGGCATGCTCAGTCCAGCAGGTAATTATTGGTGCTGAGGGTCACAGTGTGATCTTTTTATAGATCTGATAGGGTCTGGTAGGTGGGTGCCGTTTTCAGCAGGGACAGTCAGGCCTGTTCCGGTTTCCTGTTGTTAGCCCAGTGTGCAGCTCTGCCCTGTGTGGAATCTAGCACTAGTCTTTTATGGTGAGATGACTGTTGTGGAGGAATATAACTGTCCTTTGGGATGGGATGACAACTCTGTCGTATATGGTGGTATGGCCTTGTGTATACATTGCTATAGTGCTAGCGCTGTCCTTTAGGGTGGTATGGACGTTGTGTATGCATAGAGGCTACACTTTTGCAGGCGTGCCACAACTCCCCTCCCAGTACCAAGAGCTGTGCTGTCCGGGGTCACATGTCTGGGTCATGTAAGGTTCAGCAGAGGGGAGGGGGGTTTGAACTGGCTGATGCTGCTGCCTCTCTCTCCCCCTCCGTGTCTGTCTGTCTCTCTTTCTCTCTCTATCTCTCTCCGTCCCCCTCTTCTCTCTCTCTGTCTGTGTTCCTCTCTCCATCCCCCTCTTCTCTCTCTCTCTTTCTCTCTCCATCTCTCTCCGTCCCCCTCTTCTCTCTCTCTGTGTCTGTGTTTCTCTGTCCACCCCCCTCTTCTCTCTCTCTCTTTCTCTCTCTATCTCTCTCCATCCCCCTCTTTTCTTTCTGTCTCCCTCTCCCGTGTTTGTCTGTCTCACATTTCCTAACTCAAAAAAGTTTTATGGACATGACAAGATGCATATTATATTGCCAAAGCGCAAAAAAAGAAAAAAACATAAAGAATATGCACCATTGAACACATGAACCGAAGCAGTATGCAGACGTATAGGCCTGTCCCTATGTTTATGCCAAGCTGTAACATAATTTACTGCTAGTCTAATGTTTTTTTTTGGGTGGGAATTTCAAGTTATTAATTCAGAGTATAGTATATTTATGAATTTTGGGTGGAAATGTTCCCTTATGTCCTGATAATGTCCATATGTATAGCTCTGTCTCCACCCCTGCAGTGTGAGCATGGCCTGGTCTGCCTGTGCCTTGTCTTTTTTGACGGCCAGGCCATCTCACTCTCTCTCTATCCCACCCTCCCTGTCTGTGTCTGTCTCTCTCAATCACTCTCTCTCTCTCTCCACTCTGCCAGAGTTAAGTATTGACTGTGTCTCAAGTGGAGTCAGTATTAATGGATGTGTGTCCAGGCAGTCAGTGTAAAGTTTCCTGCTTGCTGGTGTGTGTGCATTATATCAGCCTAGGGAAACCCAGTATTTTCTAGGGAAGGCCACAGTGGGTCCAGGCTTAGCTAGCCTAGCAGTAACCCACCTCATTCAACGAATTAAGGTTTCGGCTGAAGAATTGACTTATCTTTCGTTGAGTTGGGTCTTTTTGTGCCAGAAGAGAGCAGTAACCTGCACAACTCGCTCAGCTCATCTGTGATAGCCCATCCCTGTATCAATTCACTTCAGTTCAGTTTTATTTCTGAGAAAGAAACAGTGCAACCACTCGTACAAACAGATAGGTCCTTAAATTGATTGTGCGAGTGGAAGAGAACTGAAAAATGGAAAAACAGGAAATAGGAAAAATGAGGCATCATCGCTGATGAAAAACAGTGGGAAGAAGTCTCAGGAGGAACCTGGAGGGGAGCCCATTCTCCGCTGGCTGTCCCGGTCTTAATAATTATCAAGATGCTAAATCATAATCGACACATAATAGGGAATTTACATCTACAGCAAATACATGCAGTAGAGTGGTTGGGCAGATTATTGCTTGATGTATTGAACTAGCTGAAAAAGCAGAAAGTCCAAGCAAAGAAAATCGTCGTCGTCAGGAGGGACGAGGGCGATAGGCCTCCCTGATGTTTCACAATGAGCGAGAGACTCCGCCCGTTTCCGGTTGGTCAGTGCGTGATGGCCACAAGCTTTTGCCGCATTCAGATTGGTCAGTGCGTGATGACCACAAGCTTTTGCCGCATTCAGATTGGTCAGTGCGTGATGACCACACGCCTCCCACACATTCTAGTTGGTTGCAGTGCTGACCCTGTCCGTTTGGCCTCTCTCCCAGAATGC
>NC_083775.1:37280403-37411903 GCF_963514075.1 Conger conger
TGTGTAATCAGTGTGTAAGGCAGTATTAGCCCAGTGTGTAATCAGTGTGTAACGCAGTATTAGCCCAGTGTGTAATCAGTGTGTAAGGCAGTATTAGCGCAGTGTGTAATCAGTGTGTAAGGCAGTATTAGCCCAGTGTGTAATCAGTGTGTAAGGCAGTATTAGCCCAGTGTGTAATCAGTGTGTAAGGCAGTATTAGCCCAGTGTGTAATCAGTGTGTAAGGCAGTATTAGCCCAGTGTGTAATCAGTGTGTAAGGCAGTATTAGCCCAGTGTGTAATCAGTGTGTAAGGCAGTATTAGCGCAGTGTGTAATCAGTGTGTAAGGCAGTATTAGCCCAGTGTGTAATCAGTGTGTAAGGCAGTATTAGCCCAGTGTGTAATCAGTGTGTAAGGCAGTATTAGCCCAGTGTGTAATCAGTGTGTAAGGCAGTATTAGCCCAGTGTGTAATCAGTGTGTAAGGCAGTATTAGCCCAGTGTGTAATCAGTGTGTAAGGCAGTATTAGCCCAGTGTGTAATCAGTGTGTAATCGCTGTATCTCCCTGCCCTCCCCGTGCAGATATTGTGACTCCCAACGGGCTGAATGTGAAGAAGTTCTCAGCTGTGCACGAGTTCCAGAACCTGCACGCCCAGAGCAAGGCCCGCATCCAGGAGTTCATCAGGGGGCACTTCTATGGGTAACCTGCACCATGCACGAGTGTGTATGGGGACGGGCTATCATGCTACTTAAAGGTCCCATTTTGTACACTTTTACAGTGTTTTATTTTCAGTCCTCATATCCATTAGAAGACGTTTGTGTGGTTTTAAGTGCCAAAAACAATCTCAGTTTTAGAGGTGTAGGTTTCTCCGTGGTCATATTATTGGCATATACGTTTTTCTTTACTTTTTAGCAATTTTCTTGTGGGAAAAACATTATTGACTTTTTATTTTTAGCATCTTGCTACCATTGACGTTCACTCAGTTATTAGACCACATCATTAGGTAGACCTGTACACCAGCTTGTTAATGCAAGTATTTCATCAGCCAATGTGGCAGCAACTAAATGCATAAAAGAATGCACACAACATGTTAAACCTCTAAGTGGATTGGCTACAGAAATGAGGTAATGAGGAAATGAGCTTCAAAAACTGAGCCAGTTTTGGCTGCTTGGTTTCACCCGAGACGTTCTCATCTCTGGTCCTGGAGCGGCTCTGTTGTCAGCAGTTGTTACCTTGAATTTATACCAAAGTGTAAGCGGTAAAAAGAGCTGGACAACTCTCTGGCCTGGAGTATAACCTGGCCACAGGGCTAGTCCTGTTACAGTAACAGAGCCTGGAGTAGCCCTGGTGCAAGCCTTTCTGTATGAACCCAGCATTGGGACACAGTGTGTTGTGCACGCAGTGGTCATGTGTGCGCAGGTTTTAGCCGTGTTGTGTAACAGGATGTTGGGGTTGCTTAATGAAACTTACTTCCTCGTGTTTGTCCATTCACAGACATCTGGATTTTAACCTGGACAAGTGTCTGTTTCTCTTCATTGCTGGGAGATACGAGTTCTCTAACAAAGGAGCTGATATATTTCTAGAGGCACTGGCCCGGCTCAACTACCTGCTCAGGGTCTGTACTGCGGTGTAGTGTTTCTGTGCCTGTGTCTGTACTGCGGTGTAGTGTTTCTGTGTCTGTGTCTGTACTGCGGTGTAGTGTTTCTGTGTCTGTGTCTGTACTGCAGTGTAGTGTGTGTCTGTGTCTGTACTGCAGTGTAGTGTGTGTCTGTGTCTGTACTGCGGTGTAGTGTTTCTGTGTCTGTACTGCGGTGTAGTGTTTCTGTGTCTGTACTGCAGTGTAGTTTGTGTCTGTGTCTGTGCTGCAGTGTAGTGTGTGTCTGTGTCTGTACTGTAGTGTAGTGTGTGTCTGTGTCTGTGCTGCAGTGTAGTGTGTGTCTGTGTCTGTACTGCAGTGTAGTGTGTCTGTGTCAAACCTTTGATTAGATATATCTCAGATTTTGATGGACCTTTCTTGATCGGTCCTCACCCCCCTGCTTACTTCTCTCCACTGGCTGCCTGTCATGGCTCGCATCAAATTCAAAACATTGGTGCCAGCCTTCCAAGCAGTTAAGGGGTCTTCCCCAGCTTACCTACAAAAAATCATCAGACCCTACACCCCTGCCAGACCTCTTTGTTCAGCCTCCACAGGCCGCTTGGCACCTCCCCCTCTCCGAACCTCCACCTCACGCTCACGACTACTGTCTGTTCTGGCTCCACGGTGGTGGAACGAACTCCCCGTTGAGGTCAGAACTGTAGAATCTCTCCCCACCTTCAAGCGCAAACTGAAGATGCACCTCTTCAAGCAGCACCTCTCCCCATCCCTCCCTACCTCCCTGTGAACCTTAATTGTTGTCTTTGTGATTTACTTTGTGTTTCGGTATTTTTTAGTTGGCTAGGTAAGTAGTATTTGGATAGTTAATTTTGGTCACTTTTGCTTTGTTGTTTATTTGTTGTTTAAAAAAAATAAATAAATAAAAAATAGGCCCTGGTCCTTATCTTTGTTGTACGGGTAGCAATTGAAATTGTACTTCCCTCTAGGGTCTTTCAGCGCACTTAGCCCTGGTTATGGGTATGCACTTTGTTGTACGTCACTCTGGATAAGAGCGTCTGCCAAATGCCAATAATGTAATGTAATGTCCTCTCTGTTACTCTCCCACCACTTCCCCACCATGCTCCTCTCCGCCTTCCTCCCTCCCACCCTCCCTCCCCTCTTCTGTTTCTCCCACAGGTGAACCACAGTGAGGTAACTGTAGTAGCCTTCTTCATTATGCCGGCCAGAACAAACAACTTCAATGTGGAAACGCTGAAGGGACAGGCGATCCGCAAACAGCTTTGGTAATGCTAATTTCTGCCAGCAGAAGCACAGTGGAGCCTCAGAGATAGTGAGTTTAGAAACTCTAAATTAGACAAAGAAGCAGGTCTTTACTTTGCTGAAGAACCTACCTATCTGGGGAAGATCCTTTGTCAGTGTCTGATAATGGAGAAAGACCAGAACAAAATCCGTTTGCAAAAGGCCAAACATAATGAACTCTCTGAGGAGATCCCAATTACAGTTGCTTTAATCAATAGGTCAGTTAGACAGAGCTTATACAGTGCTGTGGAAAAAGTATTAGCCCCCTTCCTGATTTCCGTTATTATTGCCTTTATTGTTTGTCATACTCAATGGTTTCAGATCTTCAGACAAAGTGTAATATTAGATAAAGGGAACCTGAGTAAAAACAAAACACATTTCTAAAACGAAGATGTTCACACATGCACAAGTGAAACAATATACATGCACTGAGCACTTTATTAGGTAGACCTGTACACCAGCTTAATAATGCAAATATTTAATCAGCCAATCATGTGGCAGCAACTAAATGCATAAAGGCATTCCGATATGGTCAAGAGGTTCAGCTGTTTTTCAGTCCAAATCTCAGAATGGGCAAGAAAAGTGACTTTGACTTTTGCCAGACAGGGTGGATTGAGTATCTCAGGAACTGCTGATGTCCTGGGATTTTCACACACAACAGTCTCTAGAGTTTGCAGAGAATGGTGCGAAAAACAAAAAACATCCAGTGAGCAGCAGTTCTGCAAACAGAAACGCCTTGTTAATGAGAGAGGTCAGAGGAGAATGGCCAGACTGGTCAAAGCTGACAGGAAGGTGACAGTAATGCAAATAACCACACATTACAACAGCGGTGTGCAGATGAGCATCTCTGAACACACAACGCACCAAGTGTTAAGTGGATAGGCAGCAGAAGACTTCATAAGTCTAAAAAATAAGTCTAGTAAATACCTAATAAAGTGCTCACTTTATTGTAATGTACTTTAAATAAAAAATATTTTGTATGTGTGAGTAATTCATACTGTATGTATATGTGAGTGCCCATGTGAGTATGCATGTATGTGCTAGTGTTTCAAACGTGTGTATGAGTGTTTCACGTGGAGACTGTAAGCACACCAAGTTTGAGATATGGCCTATAGACAGCTCCTCATGTAGCCATGCTAGTCAGTATACAATCCTGGGTTTTTTTTGTGTGTGTTTTTTTTAATGGATTTCATGTCTGACTTGAGTTGTGTGTTATTATTGTTGTTGCAATTTCTGAGTGTAGTGTATTTGGTGATTATTTGACCGTTGTGAATGCTTTGGTGTAATGTGTATCATTAATACATTTTATATACTACAATGTAAATGCATTTTTTTCATGTGTCTCAGAACTTCAGCCCACCACCGGCCAAAGACCCACAGGGTGGGAGCTCGTGTCCTTGACGGCGTATCTGACGGGAGAGCTTAATATTTTATCACATTTCACCACAGTACAGCAGGCAGTGAAACCACAAGCGTCTCCCAAAATGGCCGACATGCTGTGTCCTCACAGGAGAGCGGCAGCGAGGAGCGTGGCGGTTGGACGGTGTTGTGATCGGCCGTGTCTGCTCTCTCTTTACATCCCACAGGGACACGGCTCACACTGTCAAAGAGAAGTTCGGGAATAAGCTGTACGAATCACTGCTCGGGTAAGAGTCCGTCCGCTACTGCTGGTCGGCCAACAATGCTACCGTCCGCAGAAGTACATTTGTGTAGCCTACACAGCAAATTGATTAAAAGTTGTAGATTCATAGTGGTATACTATTACTATTGAAAGTAGTTTTGGATTCATTGTATTGACAAAGCATTATATTCAGAATTATTTTATTGAAGCATCACTTCAGATTTAAAGTGTCTATTCTTTATCAGTCTTGGTGGATTTGGTGACATCTGTCCTAACTTTTGATTACAAAAGTTTGTTTTCACACTCCAAATACCAGAGTTCAGTTTGAAACAAAGCATTACTTTTTCTTTCTAATATAATGCAGGGGTAGTGTATTTTGGAGAAGTAATACTAGAGACAACCAACAATGTTGTCTGACAGTAATGGAGCGACATCGTTTTAAAGAAGATTTCTGGATTTTAAACATCATTACGTTCGAAGGCATGGCAAGATTGTGATACTGCCAGTGGATGAGCATTTAGAGGAGCAATTACTGAACAAATGTTGAATCATTGGGGCGACATTGGCTCAGGCGGTAAGAGCAGTCGTTTCATTGGCTCAGGTGGTGAGAGCAGTCGTCTCATTGGCTCAGTCGGCAGGTTGTCGGTTCAATCCCGCCCTGGGTGTGCCAAAGTGAGCAAGACAGCTGTATAATTTACCATTTCAATCCATATTGCTACAAAATGCCATTGTGAAATAAAATGGGGCATTTTTAATATGAAAAAGTAAGGACACTTTAAGACCTGAGAATATGAACTGACATTTTTGACAAATTAGTTGGTGTCATAAATATGTTATTTATATGGCAATTTGATAGGAATTTTGAATACATTTAGAATACTCTTAGGGTATCTATGATTTTGATCTCTGAAGAACTGCCCTGCATTTCAGTTTTTCTGTGTTACAATGTGAAAGCTTTGAAGCTCAATATCTCAAAACTACCCAGAACGCAGATATAGAACCTTATAATCCCTTATTATTCGATGGTATATATAAGGGACGTGAAATTCATCTCTGCCTGCACCCTTTTCCTCTCTCACTCTCTCTATCACTCACTCTCATTCCCTCTCACTCTATCACTCACTCTCATTCCCTCTCTCACTCTCTATCACTCACTCTCATTCCCTCTCACTCTATCACTCACTCTCATTCCCTCTCACTCTATCACTCACTCTCATTCCCTCTCACTCTATCACTCACTTATTCCCTCTCTCACTCTATCACTCACTCTTATTCCCTCTCACTCTATCACTCACTCTCATTCCCTCTCTCACTCTATCACTCACTCATTCCCTCTCTCACTCTATCACTCACTCTTATTCCCTCTCACTCTATCACTCACTCTCATTCCCTCACTCACTCTATCACTCACTCTCATTCCCTCTCACTCTATCACTCACTTATTCCCTCTCTCACTCTATCACTCACTCTCATTCCCTCACTCACTCTATCACTCACTCTCATTCCCTCTCACTCTATCACTCACTTATTCCCTCTCTCACTCTATCACTCACTCTCATTCCCTCACTCACTCTATCACTCACTCTCATTCCCTCTCACTCTATCACTCACTTATTCCCTCACTCTCTCTATCACTCACTCTCATTCCCTCTCTCTATCACTCTCACTCACTCTCATTCTCTCTTTCTCCATCACTCACTCTCATTCTCTCTCTCCCTCTCTCCCTCAGGGGTCAGTTGCCGGACGTGTCGAAGATGCTGGATAAAGAGGACTTCACCATGATGAAGAGGGCCATATTTGGGAGCCAGAGGCAGTGCCAGCCCCCCATCTGCACCCACAACATGCTGGAGGACAGCAGCGACCCCATCCTCACCTGCATCCGCAGGATAGGCCTGTTCAACAGCTCCGCAGACCGGGTCAAGGTGCTGTTACACCCCGCGTTACACCCGTAACACACCCTGTAACACACCCTGGAACACCCCACGTTACACCCATAACACACCCGTAACACACCCTGTAACACACCCTGTAACACCCCCCATAACACACCCCATAACACCCCCCATAACATACCCCATAACACACCCTGTAACACACCCCGTAACACACCCCATAACACACCCCATAACACACCCCATAACATACCCCATAACACACCCGTAACACACCCTGTAACACCCCCCATAACACACCCCATAACACCCCCATAACATACCCCCGTAACACACCCTGTAACACACCCCATAACACACCCCCGTAACACACCCTGTAACACCCCATGTTACACCCATAACACACCCGTAACACACCCCATAACACACCCCCGTAACACACCCTGTAACACCCCATGTTACACCCATAACACACCCGTAACACACCCTGTAACACCCCATGTTACACCCATAACACACCCGTAACACACCCCATAACACCCCCCATAACATACCCCATAACACACCCTGTAACACACCCCATAACACACCCCCGTAACACACCCTGTAACACCCCATGTTACACCCATAACACACCCGTAACACACCCCATAACACCCCCCATAACATACCCCCGTAACACACCCTGTAACACACCCTGTAACACACCCCGTAACACACCCTGTAATACCCCACGTTACACCCATAACACACCCGTAACACACCCCATAACACCCCCCATAACATACCCCATAACACACCCTGTAACACACCCTGTAACACACCCCATAACACACCCCCATAACACACCCTGTAACACCCCATGTTACACCCGTAACACACCCTGTAACACACCCCATAACACCCCCCATAACACACCCTGTAACACACCCCGTAACACACCCTGTAACACACCCCCTTAACACACCCTGTAACACACCCTGTAACACACCCCCATAACACACCCCATAACACACCCCATAACACACCCCCGTAACACACCCCATAACACACCCTGTAACACACCCCATAACACACCCTGTAACACACCTCATAACACACCCCCGTAACACACCCTGTAACACATCTCATAACACACCCTGTAACACACCTCATAACACACCCCCGTAACACACCCCATAACACACCCCCGTAACACACCCCATAACACACGCTGTAACACACCCCCGTAACACACCCCATAACACACCCTGTAACACACCTCATAACACACCCCACGTTACACACCCCATAACACACCCCATAACACATCCTGTAACACACCCTGTAACACCCCACGTTACACCCATAACACACCCTGTAACACACTCCATAACACACCCCATAACACACCCTGTAACACACCCTGTAACACCCCACGTTACACCCATAACACACCCTGTAACACCCCCCATAACACACCCCCGTAACACACCCCATAACACACCCTGTAACACACCCCATAACACACCCCCGTAACACACCCTGTAACACCCCACGTTACACCCATAACACACCCTGTAACACACCCCATAACACCCCCCATAACACCCCCCATAACACACCCCCGTAACACACCCTGTAACACCCCACGTTACACCCCCATAACACACCCTGTAACACACCCCATAACACACCCCGTAACACCCCCCATAACACACCCCATAACACACCCTGCGTTACACCCATAATACACCCCCGTAACACCACACCCTGTAACACACCCCGCGTTACACCCATAACACACCCCATAACACACCCCATAAGACAACCAACGTCACTGCACGTTTTGAACTAGGAAGAGATGGCTGATGTGTGTGGGGCTTTATAGGGAAATCGGCTGCTGTCCGCCATCTTTAAGGACATTCCAACCCGTTAAATGTTCCTTCTAGGAGCTAGAAGTAGTTATGAACTCCCAAACTTTCCTTTCTTGTGAAGAAACACGAGCCCCAGTATTTTTTTTGCTAAAGCCTGGTGTATAAATGATAAACCTGTGGGTCCACCTCTCCCCATCTGTCATGTCTGTAACTGACGTGGCTTCAAACTGACATTTGAAGGAGCAAGAAGGAACATTCCGTTTCAAGTTTCAGAATAAGCCCCTGAAATAATTAAAACTTTGACCTCTCTGCATTCCCAGTGATGGAGGCTGACTCCGCCCCTCTTTGTGGTTTCCTTCCAGGTCATCTTCCACCCTGAGTTCCTGTCCTCCACCTCGCCCCTCCTGCCCATGGACTACGAGGAGTTTGTGAGGGGCTGTCATTTAGGCGTCTTCCCTTCCTACTACGAGCCCTGGGGCTACACACCAGGTGACTCTTCACACAGTGTGTGTGTGTGTGTGTGTGTGTGTGCCTGTGTGTGTGTGTGTATACTGAATGTGTGTGTATGTGTTTCTCAGTGTGTGTCTGTTTGTGTGTACCGTCTGTGTGTGTACTATATACTGTATGTGTGTGTACTCTGTGTGTACTATATACTGTATGTGTGTGTACTATGTGTGTACTATATACTGTATGTGTGTGTACTATGTGTGTACTGTATACTGTATGTGTGTGTACTATGTGTGTACTATATACTGTATGTGTATGTACTCTGTGTGTGTACTATATACTGTATCTTTGTGTACTGTGTGTGTGCTATATACTGTATGTGTGTGTACTATGCATATGTGTGTCTGATCAGTCATCCTGTGTGTTCCTCTCTCTCCCCTTCTCTCTCTCTCTCTCTCTCTCTCTCTCCCCTTCTCTCTCTCTCTCTCTCTCTCTCTCTCTCTCTCTCTCTCAGCGGAGTGCACGGTGATGGGCATCCCCTCCATCTCCACCAACCTGTCCGGTTTCGGCTGTTTCATGGAGGAGCACATCGCTGACCCGTCTGCTTATGGTACACTCTGCTGCCCTGTCCTTTTCCTCTTTGAGGCACGGAGGTTTTAATAAAACGCTGCTGAGCGTCACTGCCCCCACGTCTCAGAGCATCGCCTCAGCTCCCTAGACCGTACTGAGCCTCATTCACCCTGCTGCCATACTGCCAGAGCCTCATTCACCCTCCTGCCATACTGCCAGAGCCTCATTCACCCTCCTGCCATACTGCCAGAGCCTCATTCACCCTCCTGCCATACTGCCAGAGCCTCATTCACCCTCCTGCCATACTGCCAGAGCCTCATTCACCCTCCTGCCATACTGCCAGAGCCTCATTCACCCTCCTGCCATACTGCCAGAGCCTCATTCACCCTCCTGCCATACTGCCAGAGCCTATTCTGAAATTAGAATTTACAAGAGGAACAATGGTTACTGAGACTGAAGCTCCATTAAACTATCCTCCCACCCTCTCTCACTCTCTCCCACCCTCTCTGACTCTCCCCTCTCTCTCCCTCCCCCTCCCCATCTCCCTCTTTCTCTCCCTCTCTATCCCCCCTCCCCTCTCATCCCCTCCTTCTCTCTCTCCCTTTCTCTCCCCCTCTCTCTTTCACTTACCCTCTCTCTCCCTCTCTCTCTTTCACTCTCCCTCTCTCTCTCTACCCCCCCTCCTCTCTCCCTCTCCCTTTCCCCCTTTCTCCCCCTCCCCACCTCCCCCCTCTCTCTCTCTCTGTGTCTCCCCCTCCATCCTCTCTGTCCCTCTCTCTCCCCCTCTCCCTCCTTCCCTCTCTCCCTCCCTCTCCCTGCCCCCCTCTCTCTCTCTCCCTCTCCTCGCCCCTCTCTCCCCCCTCCCTCTCCCTGCCCTCTCTCCCTCAGGGATCTACATCCTGGACCGGCGCTACCGGGGGGTGGATGACTCGTGCAACCAGCTGACCTCCTTCCTGCTGCAGTTCTGCCAGCAGAGCCGGCGGCAGCGCATCATCCAGAGGAACCGCACCGAGCGGCTGAGCGAGCTGCTGGACTGGCGCTACCTGGGCCGGGTGAGACCAGCTCAGACCAGCTCAGACCAGCTCAGACCAGTTCAGACCTGTTCAGGCCTGTTCAGACCAGCTCGGACCAGTTCAGACCAGCTCAGACAAGCTCAGACCAGCTCAGACCTGTTCAGACCTGTTCAGACCAGCTCGGACCAGTTCAGACCAGCTCAGACCAGCTCAGACCTGTTCAGACCTGTTCAGACCAGCTCGGACCAGTTCAGACCAGCTCAGACAAGCTCAGACCAGCTCAGACCTGTTCAGACCTGTTCAGACCAGCTCGGACCAGTTCAGACCAGCTCAGACAAGCTCAGACCAGCTCAGACCAGTTCAGACCAGCTCCATACTCAACATGGTTTGACCAGCTCAAGCTAGGTTTTTAAACAGCTGCTCCAGTTCAGACCAGCTCCATACTCAACATGGTGTGACCAGCTCAGCTCAGACCAGCTCAAGTGAGGTTTTTAAACAGCTGGAAACCGGTTGACCAGTTCAGACCAGCTCCATACTCCATTACTCCATTAAACCCATAGGCCAGCGGAGAATGGGCATGTCCCTATAGCCAGGTTCCTCCCGCAATGGAGTCGTTTACCTCATATGCTTTGGGCTGATATGTCTAATTCACTCTGTAAAGCGCCCTCCCCATGTCTACATGCTTTATATATGGAGCTACAGTCACGCAGTTCACTGTTTGGAGGAGAAGGCTATTTGCGCTCACGAGCAGGTGTACCTAATAAAGTGAATATGTGTATGTATATACAGTGAGCTCCATAACGCTTCAGACAAAGTCATTTTTATTGATTTGGATCTAGCTTCAATTTTAGTTTTTGATGTGTTCATATGTGTTTAAATAGCAGATTTCCAGCTTCCGTAAAAGAGTATTATACATTTTGGTTTCACCATGGAAAAATGACAACACATTTTATATATAGACCCCCCCCCCATAATGTTTGGGACAAATTGCTTCACATGTTTTTCTGATTAGTCAGGTGTGTTCAACCACTTCATTGGATTGCATGTATCAGAGAGCTTTCAGTATCTTGTCTTGATTCTAGGCTTTTGACTGGCGTTGGAGTCTGTTATTGCCGCTTGTCGACATGAGAAGCAGAGTTGTGCCTGTAAAAGTCAAGAAAGCCATTATGTGGATGAGAAATGAGGGAAAAAAACTGTCAGAGAGACACAATAGGTTTTCCAAATAAACGATTTGGAACGTCATCGAGGGGAAAGATATCACCGTAGCTCAGTAATTGCGATGGGGCTGGTAGGCCAAGGAGGTTGATGATAGTTGATGACCCAGTGTCTATTGAAAGCTACCACCTGACATTTTCCCAAACTGCAAACCAACAATCATCTGATTTTCTCTCCTGTTCCCCCTCCAGTTTTATATTGCAGCCCGTCACATGGCCTTGGCCAAAGCTTTCCCTGACACATTCTGCTACGACCCTGAAGAACCCGCTTCTGTAAGTCTGAGCACTGGCTAACCGTTAGCATGCATTACCATGACCACGTGTTCTGGTTAGAGGGCTGTGTACACATACTCAATGCAGTGTACGCTCCATTTTCCGGATCTTTCCTTGGTGACGACAGTTGTTTGCTGTGTGTTGTGTGTTCTTGGTGGGTTTGTTCAAGTTTTTATCTGTGTGGTCATTTCTAGCACTTGGAACTGTATTTCCCTCCAGAGTTTTCAGCGCACTTGTCCCTGATTATGGTTTGCACTTTGTTGTACATCGCTCTGGATAAGAGCACTTGCAAATGCCTTTAATGTAATTTAATGCAATGTTAGCTGCTGTGTGCATGGTTACCAGGTTACCTTGCCTATCTGGCACCTGGAAGTTTGGTGGTTCAAGCCCCAGTGTAGCTGCCACTGTGCGGCTGTTGGACCCTTTTGCAAGGCCCCACATTGCTCCAGGGGGGATTGTCCCCTGCTTAGTCTAATTAACTGTAAGTCACTTTTGATAAAAGCGTGGGCTAAAATAACTAATTAAACTGCCTCTCCCCCACTCCCCAAACCACAGACTCAGGGCTTCCGTTACCCCCGGCCAGCCTCCGTGCCCCCCTCCCCGGCCCTGTCCCGCCACTCCTCCCCTCACCACAGCGAGGCCGAAGACGAGGATGACGAGGAGCGGTACGATGAAGACCTGGAGGCGGAGAAGGACCGCATGAACATCCGGCAGCCCTTCTCCCTCCCCCTGCGGAAGAGCAGCCTGCCGTTCTCTCCACCTCCCCCCGCCTCCGACAGCATCAGCCCCCCCAGCTCCCTGCCCACCTCCACCACCAGCTCCCAGCCCAGCTCGCTGTCCAGCGAGAAAAACTGAGCACACACACACAAACACACAGGCTTGTGTGTACACACACGCACACGTGTATACACACACACACAGGCACACACACACATACAAAAACACAGGCTTGTGTGTACACACACGCACATGTGTATACACACACACAAAGGCACACACACACACACACACATACAAACACAGGCTTGTGTGTACACACATTCACACGTGTATACACACACACAAAGGCACACACACACACAGGCTTGCGGGTACACACATACACACACAGACACTCACACACACATACACACTCTCGACAAGTATCTCTACCTTTTTGGCACTTTTTGTACCTTTATTTCTGAGTGCACACATACAGACACACACACACAGGCGCATACAGACACAGACACTGACACACACTGACACACACACACACACACACATGAAGAGTCAGCATTCAGGCCAGCATAATACAGCTGAGGGGTATATCTCATCACATTTTATTCAGGGGAAGAAGTGTAATCCACACCATGCGATGTCCTAGCAAGCTTTCATCTTTTTTTTTTTCTTAATCGTACCTCGATGTGTGTTATTATTATTCTTTTTAAAGAAATGAAACACTCACACACCAAAAAGCACACCCAACCACTCACAAAATAAAAGACAAACAGACAAAGTCGATCGCACCGCCCCAGGCCGAACATTGTCCGGAACAACAGGGTGACAAATGCTCAAAGCCCAGAGCTCGTTGATCGCTTAACCTGCCTGGTATGACTGCTCAAAGCCCAGAGCTCGTCGATCGCTTATCCTGCCTGGCATGTGCAATGATCAAGAGGACCCACAAACCCCCATGGGTCTCACCCTTGACCTTAGCCAAATGGCAGAGAAGAGAGGCCACGTGGAAGTTGATAAGCCAGCCAATCAGCAGCAAGGCCTTGCAGCTTCCATGCGATCATGTGATTTTTTTTTTTCACATTCCGGAAGCAATTTGTGTAGCTTTTTTATCTACCACATCGAGGTATGACGAAAGAAAAAAAAAAAGACAAAAGATTTCAGATTCGCTGAATGGTGGTGATTATCCTTACTATGCTTAAAAAACCTCAAGTAAATATATCATGCAGCCCTACTGTAAGAAACAGAACCATAGTATTACGTCGCACAGCCAGTGTAGTAACACCCCACCATGTAGGTACCACATAAAAACAACTAGCACTCCTGTTTTATGTATGAAGGCAAGAACTGCTGTTTTATGCTTTTAGCCGCCAGTCAGTCTAATGACACTGAACTCAGAAGAGCGGTTAACCTATTTAATATAGATATAGCGAGATAGAATAATATATTTCTTTATCTTTATTCAACGTCTTCCCAATCTGAGCCTCGTTAATCAGTCGAAATCCTGGCCTTTGCCTTCGGGTTGCACCTTGACGAAAAGCCCCGGTGCCTCTCAGTCCTGAGGACTCGGGAGTGCACGTGACCGTGAGGGCGGTTTGACCTCAGGCTACAAACCGCACGACCGCAGATTACGACCGGCCACTAGGAGGCAGCGCAGAGCAGCCTGAAGCAAGAACAGACACGCCGATTCCGGTTAGTTCGGGGAACACGACGAGGGTCCAGTTTCCTGTGTGGAAGTGCATGGGAAAGATTTATAAACGATGGAAATTAATGCTGATTATTGTCACTTTCACGGCAGCACTTCCTGCAAGTAGTAAATCATTTTATAATAAATGTCTTATGAACATGAAATAGCGCGGATGAGTGTGGTGATACTTTTCATAAGAATTCGGAATATTTTGTATTCTGAATTCTGTAATGTACTTTAAATTGTGGAGGAACCTATGCACTTAAAATCGCTTTGGATTAAAAGCGTCTGCCAAATGACTAAAATGTAAATGTCAAACGTAGATTTCGGATTTAATCTGTTTTCAGAAGTGCAGTTGTTTTTTGGCACAGGTGCAAATGTTCAGGCTCCTTGTCACAAACAGTGAGCTTGTTTATGCCTTTTTCAGAAGCACTAAAGCGATGTGTTCTGTGCACCACTCTGTGCTGTGCATAATAAAATGTGCCTTACTACATGATCCTTCCCAACGCAGAGTGGCTCATGTCCACCAAACAGTCAGATCAGTGGAGAGCAAGTGGCTTGGCTATCTGTCCCACTCTGTAGCACTGAAACACACAGAGACTGGACCCTCAAACCAGCTGAAAACTTTAATCAACAAGCACCAACAAGTTGTGACCTTGTAATTAAAAGTCTCCATCTGCATTCTGAGTGGTTTTGAGATATTGTGCTTCAGAGATTTTAGTGAATGGGCTCCAAGCAGATACAACCTTTTACATTGAGCATTTGTGCCTACTTTCAAACAGTATTTCTGTGTAAAACGTCATGTGTTAGCTCACTTCATTTGTGGCGATCGTTGTGTCTGTGAGTTTACGAGCACTGAGTTGCCCATTGTGGTGTCTTATGGACCATTCAGGAACCACTGCAGAAATCGTCCTCTCTGTAAAACAACAGTATAAAGCGCTGCTTTGAATTTTTTATCCATTTGTAGACACAACCGACAGCTGATGGACAGCGAGAGAACGGTTAAACAGAAGGAAATGTGAATCTGCTGCTTGGCTTGTGAAGTTTGTGTTACTGTCGAATTCCTAAAAACTTGGAAAATAAAGGCAAAGTGGTAACAGAGATGACTTCAATGGTGTTCCTCTACATACAAAATCAGTATACATGGATTCAAATTATTATGTCATCTTGCCAAATGGTTGTTTCACATACTCGTGTGTTTTTCCATGTACGCAACAAGGTTAGCTGAAACAGCCAATGGATTGTGTGTCACGCCTACAATCTGACCTTCGTTTTACAAAGACAAAGGTATCAGGTGCCAGGTATAAGATGGAGTAGCAAGGTGTGTCTCCTTTTGATACATCACATTAGCAATATCGAAAATGAAAATAAAAATGTAATTAACTTTAAGCCATGCCAACGCATATTCTGCAAAAACTGCTACCCAAAGGGGAAAAATATTGGAGCCCAGCCCACATTCAAAGTCAAAGTCCCAAGATCCCAAAATTAATGGGCAGATACAACCTTTTAAATGTAGCATTTTGTCATGCAGGTGGCAGGGATGGTGCAGTGGGTAGTGCAGTGGGCTGCCTCACAGCAAGGAGGTCCTGGGTTTGAATCCCCGTCGGCCGGGGCCTCTCTGTGCAGAGTTTGCATGTTCTCCCCATGTCTGTGTAGGTTTCCTCCAGGTACTCCGGTTTCCTCCCACAGTCCAAAGACATGCAGGTTAGGCTGATTGGAGAGTCTAAATTGCCCGTAGGTATGAGTGTGTGAGTGAATGGTGTGTGTGCCCTGCGATGGACTGGCGACCTGTCCAGGGTGTATTCCTGCCTTTTGCCCAATGTATGCTGGGATAGGCTCCAGCCCCCCTGCGACTCTGTTCAGGATAAGCGGGTTAGGATAATGAATGAATGAATGAATTTTGTCAAGCTTTGAAACAATATTTTTGTTTAAAACTTCACATATATTTAGCGCCCTATGAACAAAATGTATCAACATTTACAACTCATTTTTGTCAAAATGTCAGAAGCTATAGGATCTCAAATTATTACAGAACAAGATTTAAAAAGGGCCCATATTTTCCACATTTCCAGTGTTTTATTTTAGGTTCTGATATCCATAAGAAGACGTAACAAACTGAACACCGTCTGTACCGAGCGCCTCCGTAACAAACTGAACGCCGTCTGTACCGAGCGCCTCCGTAACAAACTGAACACCGTCTGTACCGAGCGCCTCCGTAACAAACTGAACGCCGTCTGTACCGAGCGCCTCCGTAACAAACTGAACACCGTCTGTACCGAGCGCCTCCGTAACAAACTGAACACCGTCTGTACCGAGCGCTTCCTCTGGCTACAAGGCGGGCTTTGCTGAAGGTGGACATATGCAAATGAGCGTATAGCTATGACGTCAATTTACATAATTTGTTTAAAGGCAGTTTCCTAATACAGATTGTATGGATTTATCTGGGGACTGTGAGTTTTTATACTTTCACAGTGTTTTTGTAGCACCTACAACTCCATTATAGAAAGGACAATGTTGTTTTCCACAATACTGAACCTATAAATAGAATGTACTGCACTCCTGATACATTTCAGCAGTTGAAATGGCATGTGACTCACGGAGTGCCAACATGGCAACATTACAAGGTTACAAGGACAAAGTTCTGTGACACAAGGTCCAGAATTTCTCACAGAACAGGAGAGGAATTATTGACACCAAAGGTAAAAAAAAAAAAAAAAAGAACAAATTTTTTGTTCAAAGTACAGTAAATGCTTGGAAGGAGAGGGCAAAGTGGATGGGCCAATGGGATGATCCCACAGTGTGCACTCAGTGCTCATGGGAGTTGTAGTATTACCGTGAATTGACTTAATTATTCCAGATGCCTTTTGCAAACTACAATAATTTAGTTTCATAGAAAATGCCAACAAAACTTTCCTGCCAAACTGGCTAGTAAGAATGAGTGAATGACATTAACTACCCCAATGTCACAGGTGTTAATATCAAACATTACTCTGTGGGTTCAAAGGTCAATCAACTCACATTCTGACAATTTCGTTTTTTTTAATAGAATTTTTTATTTGCACCAAGCTGAAGAGCGGCCAGGTCACCGTCTTCCAGCAGAGTCTACAGTGGCCTCGGTCGGCTGCAGGTTCTTCAGCACAGGTAAACCCGGCCTCCGTGGCCTTCGCAGCCTGGGGGAGAGACGGGAGAGGGGGGTCATGGGACGGGAGGGAGCGGGCGGAGGCTGAGACGCGGCGGGGGATGGGAGGGAGTGGGTGGAGGCTGAGACACGGGGGGGGATGGGAGAGGGGGGTTATGGGACGGGAGGGAGCGGGTGGAGGCTGAGACACGGGGGGGGATGGGAGAGGGGAGTTATGGGACGGGAGGGAGCGGGTGGAGGCTGAGACACGGGGGGGGATGGGAGAGGGGAGTTATGGGACGGGAGGGAGCGGGTGGAGGCTGAGACACGGGGGGGGACGGGAGAGGGGAGTTATGGGACGGGAGGGAGCGGGTGGAGGCTGAGACACGGGGGGGGGGGGAGAGGGGAGTTATGGGACGGGAGGGAGCGGGTGGAGGCTGAGGCTCGGCGGGGGACTCACACAGGAGGCTGCTCCAGAAGGAGCCGTAGGTGGCGCTCCCTGTCACAGCACCCGGCCGGGCGGGGTTACGCCTCACTGTCGTCACGGAGAAGCCATCGGCCCCGGTCGCCTCCACCTCCACCACGTGAAACTCGCTCAGCCTGAGAAAGAAAGGAGGGAGCAGGGGAAAGAGGGAGGGGTAGAGGAGAGAGGGGAAGCGAGAGACAAGGAGGGAAGGGAGGAGGCAAGTTTTTAGTACAGGACGTTACGGCCATGGCAACAGGAGTCAAGGGGACTTACTGCCCTCAGGTTGATTTGGATTGTTTGATGACATCATGTTAGGTCGTGGGCTCACCCTACTTTTGAGTGATCTCGGATGGTTTGTTTTCTCCGAGTTTGGAATACATCACAACTCGGCCATCGGACTCGTTCACGTTCACATGCTTCATGGTTGGACACTTGGAAGATTATGTGTGGCTGCGTGTTAGTTCCTGTCGGACTGTTTACTTTCTAGGCTAGCAATTGACTAGTTAGTTAGAGCAAGTGCTTTTTGGCTATGTTTGGGGGTTAAGAATGCAAATACCACAAGAAACTGAATTCTGCAGTATTATGGTTATATAGTTATTAAATTTGTAGCTGTGGCTTATTTATAACTTTATTGTATGACACTTCTGATGGATCACGAGACTCTGCGTTGTATCAGCAAGAGCGAGTAAGCTATGTCACAACTCGGCCAATTCATGCTGCATCAACCCCCATTTCTCACATTTCTCATGTGGGCCTTTCAATGGCATGGCTTAAACTAGACTGAACTTTTTTTCCCTCAAATCCCACACATTGCAGGTAACTTTCCCCTCTATTATTTTGTAGCATGACCCAAATGTTTGAATTGTATTTTAGAAAAACCGACCAGACTGACCGGAATATCAGCCCTCAGCTCCACGAACGTCTCTCTGCACAGCTCAGAACGTCTCTCTGCGCAGCTCAGAACGTCTCTCTGCACAGCTCAGAACGTCTCTCTGCGCAGCTCAGAACGTCTCTCTGCGCAGCTCAGAACGTCTCTCTGCGCAGCTCAGAACGTCTCTCTGCGCAGCTCAGAACGTCTCTCTGCGCAGCTCAGAACGTCTCTCTGCGCAGCTCAGAACGTCTCTCTGCGCAGCTCAGAACGTCTCTCTGCGCAGCTCAGAACGTCTCTCTGCACAGCTCAGAACGTCTCTCTGCACAGCTCAGAACGTCTCTCTGCGCAGCTCAGAACGTCTCTCTGCGCAGCTCAGAACGTCTCTCTGCGCAGCTCAGAACGTCTCTCTGCACAGCTCAGAACGTCTCTCTGCGCAGCTCAGAACGTCTCTCTGCACAGCTCAGAACGTCTCTCTGCACAGCTCTGAACGTCTCTCAGCACAGCTCAGAACGTCTCTCTGCACAGCTCAGAACGTCTCTCTGCACAGCTCAGAACGTCTCTCTGCACAGCTCAGAACGTCTCTCTGCACAGCTCAGAACGTCTCTCTGCACAGCTCAGAACGTCTCTCTGCACAGCTCAGAACGTCTCTCTGCACAGCTCAGAACGTCTCTCTGCACAGCTCAGAACGTCTCTCTGCACAGCTCAGAACGTCTCTCTGCACAGCTCAGAACGTCTCTCTGCACAGCTCAGAACGTCTCTCTGCACAGCTCAGAACGTCTCTCTGCACAGCTCAGAACGTCTCTCTGCACAGCTCAGAACGTCTCTCTGCACAGCTCAGAACGTCTCTCTGCACAGCTCAGAACGTCTCTCTGCACAGCTCAGAACGTCTCTCTGCACAGCTCAGAACGTCTCTCTGCACAGCTCAGAACGTCTCTCTGCACAGCTCAGAACGTCTCTCTGCACAGCTCAGAACGTCTCTCTGCACAGCTCAGAACGTCTCTCTGCACAGCTCAGAACGTCTCTCTGCACAGCTCAGAACGTCTCTCTGCACAGCTCTGAACGTCTCTCTGCACAGCTCAGAACGTCTCTCTGCACAGCTCAGAACGTCTCTCTGCACAGCTCAGAACGTCTCTCTGCACAGCTCAGAACGTCTCTCTGCACAGCTCAGAACGTCTCTCTGCACAGCTCAGAACGTCTCTCTGCACAGCTCAGAACGTCTCTCTGCACAGCTCAGAACGTCTCTCTGCACAGCTCAGAACGTCTCTCTGCACAGCTCAGAACGTCTCTCTGCACAGCTCAGAACGTCTCTCTGCACAGCTCAGAACGTCTCTCTGCACAGCTCAGAACGTCTCTCTGCACAGCTCAGAACGTCTCTCTGCACAGCTCAGAACGTCTCTCTGCACAGCTCAGAACGTCTCTCTGCACAGCTCAGAACGTCTCTCTGCACAGCTCAGAACGTCTCTCTGCACAGCTCAGAACGTCTCTCTGCACAGCTCAGAACGTCTCTCTGCACAGCTCAGAACGTCTCTCTGCACAGCTCAGAACGTCTCTCTGCACAGCTCAGAACGTCTCTCTGCACAGCTCAGAACGTCTCTGCACAGCTGGATCTTCACCGACACACCCCAAGCAGCAGCTCTCCCCCAAGTTCGGTGCAGACCGAGTCACAAAATTTACGAATTAAGTAATCAAATCTGCCTCAAAATCCATTACGAAAATACCACTTCACCAGAGCGAGCGCCTGCAACACTTCAGGCTCCGGCCAGAAAAGTTATGTCAGCCTAGCATCCTTCATAAGAATTACATCATTTAGCCATTAGCCAGATGACGCTGTTGGTTATGTCCCATTTGGCATGACATGTAGCATAAGAAGGTGTTATGTCACCCGTTATGAAGCATGATATTTGCTTACGAAGCCATTATTTCATTATTTCATGAAGGCATTATACTGTATGTGCTATATGAGGCCTTTATGAGAAACACTTTAAAGTGTGATCATAACTACGAACATTATATGAATGGTGTGACAGTATCAGTCGTTTCTCATCCCGGCATTTAGTGTGCTTTTCGAGATAACAGATGACAAAACAAACTAAAGGCTAAATGTGAAGTAGAGGAGGATGGATGAAGATTGGGGGGTGGTAGAATGCTGGACTGAGCCTCACCGGGTGTCGGAGACGATCTCCCCCGTCACGCCGGCAAAGCCCAGCGAGTCGGCCGCGATGGCGGCGGCAGCCATGGTGTTGACGTTGTTAGGGGCCAGGGGGCAAAGGTCAGCCACCGAGCCGCTGAAGAGCACCCGCCGGCCCTCCCCCTCTGACCAATCAGAGAGCAGGCCCCCCGACAGCCTGAAGCAGGAGGGGTGTTTGGACATGCGGATGGAGAGAGACTGAGAGAGGGACAGAGAGGGAGGGGGGCGTAGAGAGGGATAGAGACAGAAAACAGAGAGAGAGAAAAATACGAGCAGTGTGTTGCAGATATTTGACAATTCATGAGGTAAACTGACTGGGACTGAATCCAAACTGGGGAGTGGTTGCTGTGCCCTTAATATATTCTGTAACATTGTGGGCAGTTCTGGGTAGCGTACTACAATAAATATAGAGGCACTGGAAAAGGTTCAAAGAAGGGCAACCAGATTGATTCCATGTATAAAAACATAACAGTTATGAGGAAAGACTTAAGATGCTTAATCTCTTCAAGCTTAGTAAAAGAGACATAGGGGTGATTTGATTGAGGCTTTTAAATTAAAGGGGTTAACAAAGTGACGGTTAGCAGAACAAGAGGGCATAAATTGAAATGAGCAAATGACAAATTCCGCACAGACTTTCCACACAGAGTCAATGTGTAGAATAGCTTGCGAGGACATGTAGTGGAGACAGAAACACTGGGGGGTTTCAAGACCAGGCTTGATATGGTGCTAGGTGCTATTTAGCTTTGAGACAAACTAAGCAGTAGGTACACTTTAGTGCTAGGAAAAGGTGAGCATTGCTGGGCTGAATGAGCTGTTCTCATTGTTATGTTATGTTGTGTTATGTAACAAGCAGTGAAAGAAAAGATTAATCTGACAGCCTTACAATCCTAGATGTACATATAACACTGTTCCTGATCAAAATGTCCATCATCCACTAATCCTCTCAGCTCATCTCGCACTGCTTTTAAAGATGGGCCCAATATGGCGTCTCATTCTCTCACTTTTAGCACCCCACTATTGTTCAGCCTCTGGATGTCCTGTCCACCCCACAATGCACCACTGGGCACATAGAGCGTCTTCCCATGATGCACTGCAGCCCGACGCAGCTGTGCATCCACCTGTGGGTCAGCGAGGGCAGTGGGAGAGCCAACCTGAGACGAAAATATCATCACAACCTTGCCGTTAGTCCGCTTCATTCATCGTCTAGTCAGAAGTTCAGAAATAAAGCTACAAAAACACCACAGCAGCTCACTAAATCCATTAAAACGTAAACACCAAACTGGATAAGAACGCATCATAAATATTCCCATAAACACGACCGATTTCTCACACGCTTTTTATTCAGAAGACATGCTGATCTTGGCATGAAAGAGAGTGTTACTTTGGGAATGTTTTTCTTTTTTCATATCACCGTGTTCATTCATTTAGCAGGCGCTCTTTTCCATAGCAACTGACAAAGCCTGACCGCATAAGTGTATCAAATCACCTTAAAAACACCAATCAGGCAAGACGTATATGTGCCACATCACCCCTTGCTTTCATCATTCCCACCCCAACGTCACCTGCAGCCTGAGCTAGCCACCAGAGAGAGGATGAGAATTACCAGGAAGTGGGCCCGAGACAGGAACTGCACCCCAAACTCCTCGACGATACGGGGGTGACACACCTCCACGATCACATCTACGTCTCTGAAACACACCCACCGTCAGGAAGTGCATACATGAGCTGTGATGCTGTGTGTGAGTGTGTGTGTGTGTGTGTATGAGTGTGTTTGTGTGTGTGCTGTGTGTGTGCGTGTGTGTGTGTGTGTGTGTGAATGTGTGTGCATGTGTGTGTGTGTGCTGTGTACCTCTCAGTGAACTGGGTGAGCTGCTCCAGGATGTGCTCCTGGTGAACAGAGCCTCTCAGCTTCTCCGTGTTTCTGTTCCACACAAATGCCAAACACAGACCTGCGGCTGCCCCCTCCCTCTGAATCCTCTCCACCAAGTACTGCCCTGCAGGGGGGACAACACTTGAGTGCAGAGCAAAAATGGCTGCCTATACTGCCCTGCAGGAGGGGAAAACACCTGAGTGCAGAGCCAAAATGGCCACCCACACTGCCCTGTATGGGACGACAACACCTGAGTGCAAAGCCAAAATGGCTTCCCATTAAAGCTAATTTCACTGAGCTGCCCATTCAATCCTCTGTCAATGCCTTTCAACACAGTGCAGAAATTACTGGAAAAAAGTACAACTCTATGTGACTGAGACAGAGAAAGAGAGTGCAGTTTGAGGTTTTACTTCACTATTCAATTCTTTTATTGCAATGATTTTGTTTATTCACAAAAAATATACTGCTGCTAAACCACTTTGTCCGGTTCTTTGTGCAGAGTGAGCCTGGCAGGTCTCCTTCCTTTTTGCCTCTGGCCTCACACACCTGCAGCAACCTTTTTTGACTGAGCTCAACCATTTTTCTTTTTACTTTTGAGGTCCGTTGACAAAGTGAAAGTTTCTCTGTAAAGGAAATACAATGCCTTATGTAACTGAAGAGGAGTGGAAGAGAGGGGTTGTGGGAGAAGGGGCAGAGCACCTCGTTGATCCCAAATCCGTGTTTTAGGAACAGAGGTTGAAAAGATATGGCGTGAGACGATCTGAACGGTCAGGAGGACAGAGGGGTTAACATGCAGGGGAACACAGACCCACATCACATGACTAACCTAAATGACCGTACCCCACAATCCCCACTTTCATCATCTTCGACTTATCGGCCATGACCCTTTAAGGGGGAAAAAGAAAAACAAAGTATCAGAAACAATTCCACCCATCCAAGCACAGTAGTCCTACCTGTCTACCAAAGTTAGCATTGAATTCTGATTGCATGCATCTGTTGAGCAGCATGTAGGCTACAGTGTCTGTTCATGTTCTGAGCTAGTACCACTCAATCATTTTCTTTCTCACCTCTGCTCCAATACCCCCTCTTATCTCCAGCACCCGCACCATCCGTAAACCAATCTGTATCAGCGATGTTGGACTTTGCCCCTCACAAATAATGCACACCCATCCACACCTAACAACACCTTTAAAGTAAATGCCCCTCTCCTCCATTTCACAATTATTTATTATGCTTCCGTGCCATTGACTTACCAATAAATTATTCTCCGTCTGTTCTGCGTTTCCCTCCGCAGTTGCGCTCCTGCTTTGCATTGGATTATGGGATAGAGGAGGTCAAAGTTTAGCATTGAAAGAACTGGTTAATTATTAGTTTGTTTCGTGCCAGCGTTTTAGAGTGTATTTTACTGTTATTTGTAGATAATTTATATCCATATTACATAAGAAAACATAAGTGCTCAAATGGCCTCTCTACTCGGATTGTCTTAACTCGTGTATTATGTGTCGGCTGACTTGAATTGCGTTAATGGCTAAAGTGTTCATTAACAGCTTTTTTTTTTGTTGAGCAGAAAAATACAGTGTTTTTGGGCTCCACGCCCCCTGCACAGCCTCGGTTCAAACTAATATCTCAGAATTTCGTCATCGGCACCTCGGATCTATTAATCTATTATAAATAAATATATTGTCATATAAACAGGCAGCAACTTACTTTGCACCTATTACTGACATTCATGAAATGTCAAAGATCAAGAACGAGAACTAGCCTACGCAAAATAATGAATTTATATCGACCATTATCTAATTCCTTAACGAGCACGGCATTAAAAACGAACATAGCAGACTTAGATGTTATGACATTTGGTCCATTTGTCCGGTCAATTTTTCTTATAGAAGCCTTCTTAATTTATTCTTCTGCATAGTGGTTCGTATCTTAGTTTTTCAAATTGGCGCGGTATTGCTAAGAACTCAATTTTCTCACGTTCGGGAGCACGGCAGTTCGTGAATTGCTACATTCAAATGTTGAGTACGGTATAACGTTTAATATTGTCATTTGCCTTCAGATAAACTCTTGTAGGTAGTCCACAATCCACATACTCACTGAGCACTGTATTTGGTATTCATTAGAGACTATTGTGCGTGAAAATCCCAGGAGATCAGCAGTTTCTGAGATACCCTGGCACCATCTGTCATGGTCAAAGTCACTTGGATCACATTTCTTCCCCATTCTGATGGTTGATGTGAACATTAACTAAAGCTTGTGACCCTATCTGCACAATTGTATGCATTGCATTGCAGCCACACGATTGGCTGATTAGATAATTACATGGATAAGTAGGTGTACAGGTGTTCCTAATAAAGTGCTCAGTGAGTGTATATAGTTGTTACACTTGTATCACGCGTGATGTGTCATCTTATCTCACCTGATTGACAGCGGAGGAAGGGTGTGCTAAAAGTGATTACTCACAGAATGATCACAAATCAAAACTAAATTGGGACAGTGACTGGAGGTCACGAATGATGACAGAGCAATCAGTCAGATAAAGCCTCACGGTGATTGGTAGTCCACAGTCCAGAGTCCTTAGTCCAAATACTCAGGAAGAGGACCCACAACCAGGCTGACAGTCTTGGACACTGTAACACAGGAAAAGAGAGCGGAGGGATTCACTTGGAGAGGTAGTTTTGCGCAGGGAGAAGGCACTGGCACAGGGACATTGCTCATTCTCTGACCGCAGTTTGGCACGGCGCGTGACATGGACATCCTCGAGACCGACGCTTATGACCGGAGACAGCGAAGGAACTCGGTAAGATGCAAGCTTCCTTAAAAACTCTGAATCTGAAGACTGAACTCCCAGTACTTGGGTTCAGATTTTGAACCGTGAATTGTGGAACCATCTAGAAACGGTGAGTGTGGTGCAATGTAACAGCGAGCGTTCATCACAGTACACGAATGTATGTTCAGTGTTTTGAAGAGGGGATGGGGGTTTGTCGTGTTCTGTGACCGGGTTAAGGTTTGTGTAAGGACTGTGTGTCCTTCTGGGCACACAGCTATCGGACTGTAATGCCTGACCAATGTAATGAAATGCCTTCCTGCGGAATAATCAATAACCCCCTGCTTCTCTCTCTCTCCTCTGTCAGTCTTGCATTCTCTTTCTCTTCCTTTTACCCTTCTTCGTCTCCAGCTCTCTCTACTTCTACCTGTGGATCCCCCAGAATGCACCGTCTCTTTTCGCCGCGGCGGTGAAGTGCAGTCCCGTGCTCTCATTGGCTGTTCTCGTGCTGGCGCACAACGGTGGGCAGAGCTTACTGGGAGTGGCAGGAGGGCTCCTATTCTCAGCGTGCGGAGACTGCTGTCTGATCTGGCCCGAGCTGTTTCTCCATGGTAACAGCAGCACACTCGTACCCGTTCAGCGCTGCACCGGCTCCCTGTCGTCTTGCACAACTCCACTGAAGTGACTCATCTGTGCACACTGTGGTTTTAGATAAACTAAAGGCACAAAAAGTGCCTAAAATGGTACAAATACTTGTCACTCGGGCAGTACCTTATAGGTACATGAAATTGTACCCTTAGCCAGTTACATACTAATTAATTTGTACCTTTTTTGCTTGGAAAATGTACTCATTTGTACCCAGTGAGAACATTGCTCAAGGTACATTTGCGAAATTTGATCCTTGAAGAACAAAAAGCGTTTATTTGTGCAGTCGTGTGAGAATCGGCTTCCATGTAACCGACAATGAGCACAACCAGTTGATTGTTTACAAAGCAAGTCACTGATTGACAGCACAGTGTAGGGCCACTAATTTTTGGGGTTCATGGAGCCTCATTTCCTCAGAACATTCAGACTGAACTTTATCAATTATCATTGAGTTTTGCACATCATTTAACAGCCACAAAACAGTATCTGTCTGGCTGGAGATGGCCACTGTCTGCAACCCATCAGTCCTGGGGCCTGTTCCACTGAGCAGGATTAGGGAGTTAGCCACATAACTGCAGAGTAAAACCCGGAACAGAGCTCTTTTTACTTCAGTCCGTGTTCCAGATTTCCTTGCTTTAATTACAGGTCGTTTGGCGAGATACAGTGTGCGGGAGTCTGATTTCTTTTTGGGATAAATAAAAATAAAAAGCAGGAAAATGAAGGCGTAAATCTCTGGGACAGAGCGTTGATTTGGTGAAATGTTGCGATTGGTGCACATGTTCTCACGGCGTCTCTCTTGGTTTCCATAGGGATGGCGGTCTTCGCCGTGGCTCACCTGCTCTACTGCACCTCCTTCCTCTCTGAGCGCTACTCCTCCTTGTCCTCCTCCTCCTCCTCCTCCGCTTTGTTTCTGTCCATCTCCCTGTGGCTGACGGGGATTGGGACATACTTCTACCTCCTCCCCTTCCTGCAGAAGAGGACTGACTCTGCCATCCTCACTCCGGCCCTGGGCGTGTATATGGTTCTGATCATCGCCATGACGACCCTGGCCCTGCACACGCGCTGGTCCGTTACCGCCGTGGGCGGCCTGTCCTTCCTGCTGTCCGACCTGGCGCTCTCCCTGCAAGTTTTCGGCGTGGTCGATCCGCTGGCGGAAGGCAGGGCGGTCGTCATGACGACCTACTACCTGGCGCAGGTGCTGATCGCCGTGGGCGACGTGAAGGCAGGAAGTTACACGGGAGACGGGCTCAGGAAAAGGAAGATTATGTAAGGGGGGCGTGGAGAGCGGAGGACTGGACGGACTCGTGTGATGAACTGGCGTAAACAGGCACAGAACGAATCGCCCCCCCCCCCACTGCTTTATCTGCCTACGAGGGGCTCGTAAACAGCTATAACAACCCCACCCCCCACCCCTCTCAAGTCTCACAACTACACAGAAATGTCCATCCTCAGACTACACACCAAAACACAAGCCTGGGCTTGAATATCCCCGCTGTTGTAATTTTACAATAATGTGCAACAGGGCTTTCAATCCTTACCTTTTCTCATATGGTGAATATGTCAAATGATTAATCATTGACGCTACTTTCATAATTTCCACATTATATTTATCTTGCCGAATTCCAGGGTGATACAGTACCTTCAGTCAAGCTTCTTACCGAATGCTTGTTTTTTTGGTGAAAGTAAAAGCAGATTGAGACATTGCAAAACAATGAAGAAAACCCACTTCCTGCATTCATAGCGCATCAGCCAGTGTAGATCATGTGAACAGAACGCACAAAATGTTAAGACATAGAAGGTCCAAAAGCATTATGGGTAATTCAGTGTACCTGCTGGCTGGGGTTGACCCAAATCTGTACAGTTGAAAAATGTCCAGCTATAGACATTCTTTTGGCAAATGTTCAATTAAAATATTAAGAAAGAAATTGCAACTGACTAAAAACTTTTTGACATACAGCAATCAACACTTGGATAACAGGTTATGTACATAAGAGTAAAGCTGAAATGGGTGGTGAACATTAGAGGTTAGAAAATACAGTACAGTCCGTAAGTATTTGGACAGTGGTACATATTCTTTTTGTTTGGCTCTGTACTTCAGCACATTGAATTTGGACTGAAACAATGTGAGGTCAAACTCTGGTCCTCATGTTGACAAACACCAATAACGGACTCCAAAGGCAACCAAAAGCCTAGAATCAAGACTAGATACTGAAAGCTTTCTTATAGCGATTGAATGCAACTGACTAATCGGAAACGGCTGAGAAGCCAACCGTCCAATTACTTTTGATCCCTTAAATTTGGGAGGCGATGTATAAAAAAGGATGCAATTCCTACATGGCCCGCCCGATATTGATGTAAATACCCTTAAATTAATGGTGACAGTTGACACTCTAACCACATATTATTTAATTGCAAATCCAATGCGTACAGAGCCAAATACTTACGAACTGTGCTCTATTTAAGCAGATTCATACGGACAAGGGACAAATTAAAGGAAAACCATAAAATGTCTCAGTAAGATGTTGGGCCACCAGAACAGCTTCATTGCACCTTGGCATGGATTCTACCCCCTGGAGGGGTGAACACCATTCTCCCAAAAGACCAAAAGAGATTCCCTCATTTGATGTTTTGATGATGGTGGTGGTATCAAACACGTAGTTCCAAAATCTCCCATAGGTATTAAATCGGGTTGAGATCTGGTGAGTGTGAAGGCCATGGCATATGACTCATGATTTTTATACTCAGCAAACCATTCAGCGACCAAAATCATTTTCCAGAAGGAGCTTGATTATGATTTTCTTCCAGAGCAGGGGCTTTTCAAGCCTGGTCCAGTGGCCCTACCACTGCACGCTAATTTTTGTGACAGCAAATATATTGGTGAGTTAAGGCTTTTGAAATTGTGTTCATATTTTTTCCCCATTAAAATGAAACATTCAATACCACTTGCTTTGCCTTTTGAGCTATACAATTTCCAGAAATGGTTTAGTTGGGGATGGAACAGCAGTGATGTGAATAGCACAGTCATCTCACTGCAAGAAGGCACCGAGTTTCAATCCTAACAGAGAGCCTTTCTGTGTGTAGTTTGTACGTGTCCATGTGGGTTTCCTCTGGGGACTCCAGGTTCCTCCCACAGTCCAAAAACATGAAGGTTAGGCTAATTGGAGACTGGTCTGTTTGCCTGTCCAAGGTGTATTGCTGCTCATGACCCATAGCATTCTGGGATAGGCTCCAGTCCCCATGACCCTGACCAGGAATAAACGGGTTAGAAAATGGATGGATGGCTGGATTAAAGTGTCCAGGTTTCAACACTTTCTGCAATTAGGATCCCCCAATTTTACCCGTTGATGGTTAAAGCAGCTACTGTAAATCCTCAAATTGTGGCCGGGGTCTTTTATTTACTTAGGCTGCACAAAGCACAGGCCTTTATTTGGGGCAGGCTTGTATTCGAGGCAGGCCTTTATTTCTTATTAGGCTTCTGTTGTAGAATTTTATTCTTAGAAATAAAGTAAAAGGCTACACCTAAAGTGGGCCAACACTGTTCAACACTTCCTGTAACCGTTCAGAAATCAATTAGTGTAGGTTAATCAGGAAACACCGTTTGGTAAGTCATAGTGTCAGCCTTAACAGACTTAGTTTATTGCAAATATTCTCAAACACAATAAATCACATGCAAGTCCAGAATCCATAAAATAACAACTTGCCAGACACGCCTTCATGAACAATAACAAATTAGCATCAAATCAGCAATTAAGGATCTTTTTTTCCTAAAGTGCGTTTTATTGTGAGACATGCGTTTCGTTTGGAGCAGTAGGCTATCAAAAGATTTTCGCTTTGGTTTGGGATTAAATTTACTTTTGGACTGTTTGATTCTATTGCTAAATGTTGGGACTGATGGGCACTGAAATCTGGGGGGTATTTGATGGTTCACTGTTAAGTTTTATGTAGTTGAAAACTCTGTTGAGAGGTTTTACGAACAGGCTGGAAGGCATATTCAGTGTCTCAGCTGATATTACATTATATTACATTAATGGCATTTGGCAGACGCTCTTATCCAGAGCGGCGTACAGTTGATTAGACTAAGCAGGAGACAATCCTCCCTTGGAGCAATGCGGGGTTAAGGGCCTTGCTCAAGGGCCCAACGGCTGTGCGGATCTTATTGTGGCTACACCGGGGATTGAACCAGCGACCTTGCGGGTCCCAGTAATTTACCTTAACCACTACGCCAAGGGCCACCCCTATTGAGATGGGGGATAAAGAAATGCGAGACAAAGACATGAACTAAAGACAAATAAGGCAGCAGGCCCAGATGGCATATTCCCAAGTGTACTCAAAGAGTTAAGTGAGATCATTTTTAAACCACTGGCAAGTATTTTTAGACGGTCCTAAGAAACTGGAGAAATAACAAACGACTGGAAACAAGGTAATATAACACCTTGTCAGTCTAACTCGCATCACATGAAAAATACTGGAATCTATCATTATATTCTTCAATTACTCATTGAAAATAATAACATCATGGACAGCCAACATGGCTTTCGCAAGGTCATGCCAGACAAAGCTTTTGGCATTCTTTGAGAAAGCTACCAAGTGTCTTGATGGTAGCAGGGCTAATGATATCATTTAGATTTCCAAAAATCATTTCATAAGGTACCACAAGACAAACTCATTCTCAAAATTAAGACTTACAGGAAGTAGGAATTACAGGAGGCATTTCAGAGTGGGTGGGAACTGGTTACAGGATAGAACACAAAGAGTAGTAATAGGAGGGATCTTATCTGAGCAGGGTATTGTGGGAGTCCCACGAGGATCAGTGCTGGGACCACTGCTCTTCCACAGTTGCATAAATGACTTTGATATGGACATTGAAACTACATTAGTTTGCAGAGGTTTACTGGGAGGTCTAGCTAACAGTTTGGAATCTACCAAAGTAATCCAAGATGATTAAAAAAGAATCCAGAAGTGGGCAAATTAAATTCAAAGGCAGGATTATGGGTGGGTGAATTGGAATGTGCTCAAGTTGACAGGGATAATAGTTGATCAAAGGCTTTCAGCTTCTGGACAATGTGTTAAAAAAAACAACAGGATGCTGGCATACATAGCCAAGAGTATTGAATATACTAAATCTAAGGAATTATACTCTTCTTATACAATACATTTGTCAGACCACACTGATGTGTGCAGTTCTGATGACCATACTTCAGGAAAGATATAGAGGTGCTGGAAAAGGTTCAAAGAAGGGCAACCAGATCGATTTCTGGTACAAAAGAGAGAAGTTATGAGGAAAGAATGAAGATGCTTTATCTCTTCAAGTAAAGGTAAAAGCACTTTGGGGAGATCAGAGGAACTAGAGGAGATTCTTCAGGTTGAGTTTGGTTAGCAGAACGAGGGGGCGTAAATGTAAATTGCCAAAGTTTAAATTCCTCGCAGACATTAGGACGTTTTTTTCCCCCCCCACACAGAGTGGTCACTGTGTGGAATAGCGTGCTAGGACATGTAGTGGAGGCAGAAACATTGGAGGTTTTCAAGACCAGGTCGGATGCGGTGCTAGATACCATCTAGCTTTTAGGTAAACTTAGCATTAGATACAGTTTAGTGGTTGGAAGATTTGAGCATTGAGCATTCTTGTCCATCCATCCATCCATTTTGACCTGCTTATCCGGAGTCGGGTCGCGGTGGCAGTAGGCAAAGCCGGGTATTCCAGGCGTCCCTCTCCCCAGCAATGCATTCCAGCTCCTCCTGGGGGATCCCGAGGCGTTCCCAGGCCAGGAGAGATATATAATCTCTCCAGCGGGCTCTGGGTCTCCCTCGGGGTCTCCGCCCAGTTGGACCAGCCCGGAAAACCTCCAAAGGGAGGCGCCCGGGAGGCATCCTGATCAGATGCCTGAACCACCTCAATTGGCTCCTTTTGACACGAAGGAGCAGCGGCTCTACTCCGAGCTCCCTCCGGATGTCCGAGCTCCTCACCCTATCTCTAAGGCTGAGCCCGGCCACCCTACGAAGGAAGCTCATTTCGGCCGCTTGTATACGCGATCTCGTTCTTTCGGTCACTACCCAAAGCTCGTGACCATAGGTGAGGGTTGGGACGTAGATCGACCAGTAAATCGAGAGCTTTGCCTTCCGACTCAGCTCCCTCTTCACCACGACGGTCCGGTGCAACGCCCGCATTACTGCGGACACTGCACCGATCCGCCTGTCGATCTCACGCTCCCTTCTACCCTCACTCGTGAACAAGACCCCAAGATACTTGAACTCCTTCACTTGGGGCAATGGCTCATTCCCAACCCGGAGGGAGCAATACACCGTTTTCCGGCAGAGAACCATGGCCTCAGGCTTCCTCTCCTGATTTGTGGAAATCAGTCATCAGGTTGAGGCAAATCACTATGCCAGTGGTTCTTAACCTTATTGGAGGTACTGAACCCTGCAAGCTTCATCAGTACATTCACCGAACCCTTCGTAATTGGAAAAATAAAATATGATTTCTTCAAAACATAGGTATATATTTTATTGGAAAATAAAATATATACCTATGCTTTTATCGAATGGGAGTTCGATCGAACCCAGGTTAAGAACCACTGCACTATGCATTATGCGTTTCAAAAAAACATTTATTCTTTTCAACTTTGCATGAGGCAATCGAGAACATTAAAATAGTCCATAGACTTTACACTTTACACCACTTTCTCCACTAATGGTTCCAAACCAGAACCACCAGAATTTCTATAAAGATCCATCCTTATAAAACTGCAAAATGAAAATAACATAAATGTCATCTGGATGTAAACAGAGTCTATCATAGAGCCCAAGAAAGTATCAACTGTGAACATTGTCCCGAATAAAATACTGATAATCCGGCCAGGTTGTAGAAGGGTTTTCAGCCTTTCAGAATAAATAAATGCCAATAAGTTTCAAAATGGCTGACTAAGCGATGTCAGTAGAATGACTGATGGCCCTTTTAATGATTCCTAAATCCTGAAATGTCCATACCAATGAGGGCAAGGCAGATTCAGTGGTAACCAATGGAATTTCAGCGGTCCATTCCGTTGTCGTCATGGCGTTGGCCCCGGAAACAAGCAGCCAACAGACGCTCACAGAACTCTAACTCCTCCTGTGGTGGCATGGGGAGGAAAGAGAGGCAGTCAGTTGGGTGTTGAGTGTGTGGGAGCAGAGGTGGGGAGTTGAGGTGTATAGTGTGTGGGAGGAGAGATAGGGATTTAAGGAGGTGTACAGTGTGTGGAAGGAGATGTGGGGAGTTCAGGAGGTGTATAGTGTGTGTTGGAGGAGAGGTAGGGAATTGAGGAGGTATACAGTGTGGGAGGAGAGGTAGGGAGTTTAGGAGGTGTACAGTGTGTGGGGAGTTGAGGAGGTGTATAGCTTGTGCGGGAGGAGAGGTGGGGAGTTGAGGAGGTGCACAGTGTGTGGGAGGAGAGGTGGGGAGTTGAGTTGTATGGTGTGTGTGGGAGTTGAGGCGGACCTGGCTCTCCTCCTTGCCCTGCAGCTCCTGGGCTTTGTGTTTCAGCAGCTCCTCCAGCCCCAGGTCTGGGTTGCGACAGTCCTGCAGCCCCTGGCCACACCCCTCCACCAGGCTGGAGACACAGCCACAGCACAGGGCACAGTGTAACACGGCTAAAGGGCTCAGGACAGTGCGATACAGGTTTTACCAAATAAATCCAGCACCATGTCTTATAAAAAACATGTTTCCCTTACTCATGAACACCCAAGTATTTTTATTCATTCTGTGTGTGTGTGTGTGTGTGTGTATTTGTGTGTGTGCATGCGCAGGGCATGTGTGTACATACAGTGAGCTCCATAACATTTGGGACAAATCCATACATTTTCTTAATTAGTCTCTACTCTCCACAATTTTAGATTTGTAAATCACACTATTCACACATGGTTAAAGTGCAAATCCCAACTTTATTTGTTTACATTTTGGTTTCACCATGTAGCAATTGCAGCACTTTTTATACATTGCTCCCCCCATTCCAGGGCACAAAAATATGTACGCCTTTCCCCGAAATGAAGCTCACCCTATGCGTATGTGTGTATATGTCACGTGTGTATGTGTGTGTGCGTATGTGTGTATATGTCATGTGTGTGTGTGTGTGTGTGTGGGTGTTATATCTCACCAGCAGAGAGCCCCCAGCACGTGCTCATGGAAGGAGGAGTGGGGCGTGCGGAGGACAGACACCAGCTGCTGCACCATGCCCATGGAGAGCACCGCCCCTGAGCCACAAAGGACAGGTCCAGTCAGGGTCTGCGCCCCACGTACAGGCACAGCACAAACCACTCTGTGCCCACAGACACCATGGTACAGCACAGCTCTGCAGTACAGACACAGCACTACAGGACTACAGCACAGCTCTGCAGTACAGACACAGCACTACAGGACTACAGCACAGCTCTGCAGTACAGACACAGCGCTACAGGACTAGAGCACAGCTCTGCAGTACAGACACCACGGTACAGCACAGCTCTGCAGTACAGACACAGCGCTACAGGACTAGAGCACAGCTCTGCAGTACAGACACAGCACTACAGGACTACAGCACAGCTCTGCAGTACAGACACAGCACTACAGGACTACAGCACAGCTCTGCAGTACAGACACAGCGCTACAGGACTAGAGCACAGCTCTGCAGTACAGACACAGCGCTACAGGACTAGAGCACAGCTCTGCAGTACAGACACAGCACTACAGGACTACAGCATAGCTCTGCAGTACAGACACCACGGTACAGCACAGCTCTGCAGTACAGACACAGCACTACAGGACTACAGCACAGCTCTGCAGTACAGACACAGCGCTACAGGACTAGAGCACAGCTCTGCAGTACAGACAGGCAGTACCTCTGTGCTCGGGGTGAGCGGTCAGTAAGTTGAGCAGGAGGAAGGCAGACTTGGTCCGGAGTTTCTCGCTGTCCGACTGCATCCCTCGCATCAGCACAGAGAACCCGTCCAGAGACAGGAAGAGCTTGAGCCCTGACTCCTGCTCGCGGACCAGACCTTCAGGGAGGGATCGCAGTTTACAAACCAGTTAGGACGTTACCGTGAGTTCAACAGGCACCACCGTCTGCTCAGCAATTCTCCTACATGTTATAAACAGTGACTCCAGGCCCGCCCTGCTGGACGAAATATGCAATAACACCTTAACATTTCATCTGCTTTCAGGATTGCACACTTCGGATTTATTTTACAGTGGAAAGTGGTAACTGCCAGAGGACCGCTCAGGAGGTAAGAGCAGTCGTCTGGCAGTCAGAAGGTTGCTGCCCTGGGTGTGTCAAAGTGCCCCCGAGCAAGACACCTAACCATTGGGGTGTGTGTGTGTGTGTGTGTCTGTGTGAGTGAGTGAGTGAGTGAGTGAGTGTGAGTGTGAGTGTGAGTGTGAGTGTGAGTGTGAGTGTGCGTGAGTGTGCGTGAGTGTGAGTGTGAGTGAGTGTGAGTGTGAGTGAGTGAGTGTGCGTGAGTGTGCGTGAGTGTGAGTGTGAGTGTGCGTGAGTGAGTGTGCGTGAGTGTGAGTGAGTGTGAGTGAGTGTGAGTGAGTGTAAGTGAGTGTGAGTGAGTGTGAGTGAGTGAGTGAGAGTGACAGAAAGGGTAAATTAGAGGCATCAATTGTAACGTGCTTTGGATAAAAGCCCATTTTCCATTTTAAACGTAAATAAGGGTGCAGTACTCACAGGACACCGCGTACAGCGCCTTCACCCTGACCGTGGGATGGGGGTCTGCGTCGGTGAGCCGCAGGAGTTTGGACAGCGCCTCCAGGCCCAGTAAGTGGCACTGCACTTCCGGCATGTTCTGAGCACAGGAGGCCAGCAGCTGGGCCGCCCTCCACCGGACCCCGCCCTGGGGGTGCGACAGACATCGGGACAGGCACAGGTCCAGACCCCCCAGCACCATAAAATCTGAAGGACAGAGAGGGCAAATCAGAAAAACTAAAATAACAAAATCATTTCCTTCCCTGACAAATACAGAATTACATCCCTCTTTTATACACCCACCCATTTTAGTAGACCAAAAGTAATTGGACAGTTGGCTTCTCAACCGGAGGAGGGTCAACAGCCCCACCCGCAGCAGAATGGCAACATTGGCCCAGGCGGTAAGAGCAGTCCTCTGGCAGTCGGAGGGTTGCCGGTTCGATTCCACCCTGGGTGTGTCGAAGTGTCTCTGAGCAAGACACCTAACCTCTAAATGCTCCTGACGAGCTGGTTGGTACCTTGCATGGCAGCTAATTTTCATTGGTGTGTGTGAGTGTGTGTGTATGAATGGGTGAATGAGAAGCATCAATTGTACAGCACTTTGGATAAAGGCACTACAAAAATTGCCAACCAATCACAATAGGTTTCACAACCTGAGGGACAGTGAGAAACCACCCAGATTAAAGGTTACCTGTTGAACTTATAAATACAGTCCCCTCCAAAAGTATTGGAACAGCAAGGCCAATTCCTTCGTTTTTTTTTTACATACACTGAAGACAATTGAGTTTGAGGTTAACATGAGATGACAGATCCGAACTTCAGCTTTTATTTCCTGGTATTTCGCTGTGGCGAAAGAAGGGATCTGCTCATGATCAAAGACATATGAGCTCATCTGGGAAGCACGGTGGAAGAAATGTCATGGCTTGGGCTTGCATGGCTGCTTCTGGAGTGGGCTCACTAATCTTTACTGACGACGTAACTCATGCCGGTAGCAGCAGGATGAATTCAGAAGTCTCTCTGCCAATTTGCGGAGAAATGCGTCCAAACTAATCGGGAGGAGAATCACAAAAGAAGAATGCAACAATTTGCTGAATGTCAACGGCTCACAGGCTTGATGCAGTTATTGCGAGCCGCCTATTTACTTTCATTTACTTAAAATACTCTGTTCCGATACTTTTGCACACCTAATAATTGGGTGGTCTGTTACCAAAGGTGCTATGTTCTAAGTAGTTTAACACATCTAGGTGTAAATACCAGGAAATAAAAGCAGAAATTCTGAACTCTTGTCTTGTGTTCATCTTTTTAATCTCAGCCCCAGATGTGTTCAGGCATTGGCTTTGCCGGGCCAGTATTTTTTTCAGGGACTGTATAATTATAGTTAATAACTAAATCCTGTCAATAGTTAATTTCCTGTGTTCTTTGTTTATTTTTTCCTCCCCCTTCCATTTGGAATTGCTGTATTTGTGTGTGTCATTTATATGCAACGCTTTGGCAATATTTACTGCATGCATTTCATTGAATTGAATTGAAGGGGCATGAAACCACCGCTCTCACCACACAAGGCACTCCGCATCACACACAACAGGGCGTGTGAGGTGTGAGGCGTGTGAGGCGTGGCGTGTGGGGTTTGTGAGGCGTGTGAGGCGTGGCGTGTGGGGTTTGTGAGGTGTGTGAGGCGTGTGAGGTTTGTGAGGCGTGTGGGGTTTGTGAGGCGTGTGAGGTGTGTGAGGCGTGTGAGGTTTGTGAGGCGTGTGGGGTTTGTGAGGCGTGTGGGGTGTGTGAGGCGTGGCGTGTGGGGTTTGTGAGGCGTGTGAGGTGTGTGAGGCGTGGCGTGTGGGGTTTGTGAGGCGTGTGGGGTTTGTGAGGCGTGTGAGGTGTGTGAGGCGTGTGGGGTTTGTGAGGCGTGTGAGGTTTGTGAGGCGTGTGGGGTTTGTGAGGCGTGTGGGGTTTGTGAGGCGTGTGGGGCGTGGTGTGTGAGGCGTGTGGGGTGTGTGAGGTGTGGCGTGTGGGGTTTGTGAGGTGTGTGAGGTTTGTGAGGCGTGTGGGGTTTGTGAGGCGTGTGAGGTGTGTGAGGTTTGTGAGGCGTGTGAGGTGTGAGGCATGTGAGGTGTGTGAGGTTTGTGAGGCGTGTGGGGTTTGTGAGGCGTGTGGGGCGTGGTGTGTGAGGCATGTGAGGTGTGTGAGGTTTGTGAGGCGTGTGGGGTTTGTGAGGCGTGTGTGGTGTGTGAGGCATGTGAGGTGTGTGAGGCGTGTGGCATGTGAGGTGTGTGAGGTGTGGCGTGTGGGGTTTGTGAGGCGTGTGAGGCATGTGAAGTGTGTGAGGTGTGGCGTTTGTGAGGCGTGGTGTGTGAGGCGTGGTGTGTGAGGCATGTGGCATGTGAGGCGTGGCGTGTGGGGTTTGTGGGGTGTGTGAGGCGTGGCGTGTGGGGTTTGTGAGGCGTGTGTGGCATGTGAGGTGTGTGAGGTGTGGCGTGTGGGGTTTGTGAGGCGTGTGGGGCGTGTGAGGTGTGTGAGGTGAGGTGTGTGAGGTGTGTGAGGCGTGGTGTGTGAGGCGTGGTGTGTGAGTGTGTGAGGCATGTGGCATGTGAGGCGTGGCGTGTGGGGTTTGTGGGGCGTGTGAGGCGTGGCGTGTGGGGTTTGTGAGGCGTGGTGTGTGAGGCGTGGTGTGTGAGGCATGTGGCATGTGAGGCGTGGCGTGTGGGGTTTGTGAGGCGTGTGGGGTGTGTGGGGCGTGGTGTGTGAGGTGTGTGAGGCGTGGTGTGTGAGGCATGAGGCATGTGAGGCGGCCGGGTCCTCAAGCCGGGTGAGTGACGGGGCTACATGCAGCGCAGTCCATAAGTATTTGGACAGGGGTACCATTTCTGTTGTTTTGGCTCTGTGCTCCAGGACTTGAATTTGAACACATTTGGATTTTAAATTAAACATGAGTATGCATCTGAGGCGATCCGTGTAGGAACTACATCCCTCTTTTGTACATATTACTTATCAAGTAAGGCGGTAACTACACATGGGGAGAATAGAGAACCACCAGTTGTTGAAACTTGTAGTCACCCATTCGGGAGGTCGTGATAGTAGCAGGTTGTCTGCAGTAAAATTGTGCACATGCTTTGTGAAACCACAAAGTTTCTTGACCTTTTGGGATAAAGTAACCAAGCTAACTCAGTTAGCCATATAGCCTACATGAAAGGGCTATACCTGGGCTCTGTATTGTAGTAGCTTAGGCTACATCTGCCTGCTTCATACAAAGCTGTGATGTGATTGGACATGCTAGGAAAGGTCAGCAAGGTCAAAGTTTAAATGATTTGAACCCTGATGGCTCTCAACTTGGCTTTATTAGACTCCCCCTGGTGGCTGCACTGGTGCTGGTCCCAAAAAAAAGTATCTAATCAAAACTATGAATTTACCCTGTACCATTTTCAACAGTACTTTTAACATTCAAATAATATTTAATCACATTAGTGATTAGTCAACAGGGACAATTTTTTTCCTGAGCTGCACATAAGGTATAAGATCTTTTTCATTCCAATTCATCCCATCAAATAAAGGAGTGCGTATGCCCCGGTGCCAATAAAGCTCCGGAGTGCAACATGGCAGCCTCCTAGAACAGACTTTGTGCGCCTTTGAGCGGCTCCCACAGAACCCGTGGAGACGGTATGCGGAAGCTGCCTCCAGCCCTTATACATGTTGTTGGCCAACACCACCATGACTCCTTTTACACAAGGGCCACATGGCTCAGGCAGTAAGAGCAGTCGTCTGGCAGTCGGAGGGTTGCCAGTTTGATCCCCCGCCCGGGCTGTGTCGAAGTGTCCTTGAGCAAGACACCTGACCCCTAAATGCTCCTGATGAGCTAGTCGGCGTCGGTGTGCGAGTGCGAGTATGAATGGGTGAATGAGAAGCGCTTTGGATAAAGGCGCTATATGAATGCCAACCATTTACCATTTATGAACGGGGTGATGCCTTTGGCAGGATGAAGCACGAGAGTTCACCCGAGATTAATAAAGAAGACAAAGTTGTTGACAACAGGGCTGGGTTTGATTCCACTTTACCTTCCCTTATCGTCTTCCCTCGAGCGAGGCATTTCCTTCCCGACTGACTTTGTGACGGGCAAGGAACACATTTAAATGGCGCTCTGTAATGGAGGAGAGACGGTGAACAAACCGAACCGCCATAGAAACCTATATAGGAAATAACCGCGGTTCCATGCGAAAGTACTGTTGAGGGGGATTTTCAATAATATTTAATAACAACCACCCAATTGGTTTCTTAATGATAACCAAAAAAAACCCCAAAAAAACATGAGCTGGTCTTATAGAACACGAGTGCGGATTTCTTGAACCTCGCTAAAAAAAAAAATGTAGCTAGGCTAGCTAGCTCAGTTCTTAATCCCCCTTCCCACTCCTCCACATGCACTCCACATATCCCTTGGTGGGAGGGAATCCCCCTTTCATAATTCGGAACCAAATTCCATCCTGCCCTGAACAAGGGCAGGGAACGTCAGGAAGACTTGGAATCAAATCCAGCCCACGACTAAACACAAATCACATTTTATCCCACTCAAAAAAGGTGGAATATGCCAGGACCTTGTATGGCAAAATGGCAGCTGTGGCTTCCAGCAGGTTTAGTGTGGTGGTTAGCGTGGTGGTATCGGATGCAGAACCAGGGTTCAAGTCTAACCAGTTCCTTTCCTCTTCTCTTCTCTTTGCTTTGCTCACTTAAAATATATATATATATAACAACACAACTGATGCTTCTCACACACACGCACGCGACTGGCTGCCGTCAGTGGCATTTGGGGGTCAGGCGCCTTGCTCAGGGACACACATCAACACACCCACGGCGGAACCGAACCGGCAACCCTCCGCCTGCTCTCACCGCCTGAGCCAATGAGACGACTGCTCTCACCGCCTGAGCCAATGATGTTCTCCAGCTGACGGCTGTAAACGCAGAGGAAACGAGCACTAAGAGCAATGCCTCACCTCGAGCATTATCCAGGTTCTCACAGAGTTCAGAGAGCAGCTCCAGAGCTCCTTCTCTCTTCTCCTCCTCCTCCTCCTCCTCCTCTTCCTGCCCTTCCCTTCCTCTGACGTCCTCTCTCCGCAGGATGGCCAGACACTCCTTCATCTGCTCCACCTCGTCGTGCTGTCCCTTGCATGCCTCAGACAACGCTACTCGCAGCCACTCCTTTCTCTGGGTGGGAGAGGGAGAGAGAGAGAGGGAGAGGGAGAGGGAGAGAGAGGGAGAGAGGGAGAGGGAGAGCGATGGAGGGAGAGAGGGAGAGAGGGAGAGAAAGAGAGATACACACATACTGTGAGACAGACCCAAGGCTCAGCCCAGCGCCGCTCATCAGGAGAGGCTAAGAAAAGTGGTAAGAAAAATAAATTAACGGGAAAGTGGAGAAAACATGACTTAGGCAAACAGAACGTCCCTGCTCCTTCAGATGTCAGTTGGAAGCCACATCGGCCAGAGATGCGGCAGGTGCGTGGCGGATGGGGAGAGGTGGATCCACAGGGCGATCATTTACACATCAGGCTTTCCAGAAAAAAATAAAACTTCTGCAAAGGATGCACTGATGTGTTCTTGCTCGAATGAAAGATCCTAACTAACTATCCTAAAGGAATGAGCCCCCAATGTTGCTATTCCAGTTCTACTGACTCTCAGCAAGAAAGTTCCTGGTTCAAATCCGGGCCAGGGACTTTGTGTGTGCAGTTTGAATGTTCTCCCTATCAAATCAAAGACATGCAAGACAGGCTAATCGGAGACTGTAATTTGCCCATCGGTATGAGTCTGTGAGTGAAGGCCTGTGTGCCCTGCAATGGATTGGTGACCTGCCCAGGGTACACCCTCTCATTCAAAGCATGCTGGGATAGGCTCCACCCACCTCGCCCCAGACCAGGAATAAGTGTGTTAGATAAGAGATGGGTGGATTAAAAATTGCAAATGTACAATATTCTTCATAATCCCAATCTAACATTGGATGAGTTGGGTGTGCAATACCTAATGAGTCATCTACTTTATTTTTGAACATAGCAGTCTTGCTGAAATTTATATAAAAGCTTCTTACATTCACTGTAGCCATTGGCATCCTTTGAATAAATCCTTTAATGTAGTTTTCCATCAGCATAGCACTATGTCAAAGGTCTAGCTCTCTGAGAATGGGATTTCAGTGCATTTAACATGACAAAGTGCTGCCAGGTCTCAAATAGCATCCCCATGTGCAAAGTCAGGCGGACCCCGTGGTGCTGAGCTTGCGTTGCAAGTTCGCAAGTTCAACTTGTCGGACGAGCGCGAACGCACGTTGCGACCAGAGGGGCACACTTGGACACGCAGCAAAAGGAACACGCAAAGTCGGTACACGATGATTCCAGCAGCAGCGTGTTTATGGGGAAACTGCAGTCCGTGTCGGACGGCGGTCTCGAACACATATTTACCTCATCCGACATGGGCTCGCTGGGAGCAGTTCCGTCAGCGGCAGAGCCTGCCTCCACAGCCATTTGCAAGATCCCCTGTAGGTTACGAGGGTGTTGCCTGTGATCTTCACCCTCAGCCATCACGATCTGGACAAAGAGGGATAGAGCGGGGACCAAAAGGGATTAACGCAAAGCAAAAGAGCTAATCCCTCCTATTTTCAGTCGCAGAGAGTGGAGAAATAATGTGACAGTAGTAGTAGTAGTAGTAGGGATTTGAGCTTTAAAAGGGACACGAGGGGGCACCTAGGACAGACTGACAGGAAGGTTGGTAAACTAACTTGTATGCACTCTGCACTTCACATACTGCACTTATTCCGCGCGACTGCACTACAGTATGTGTGTTTGTCCTCTTACTGTAGCAACAGACCAAGTTGTAAACTATGAACGACTTAACCCATTGGCATTTTACACGCTCTGGAGCCGCGTCACCACACTATACATCGCAAGAGCGATGTATGCAGCAAGCTTGTTCGAAGATGCAATAGCAGGTTCGCACTCACAACCAACAGGAAAGCAAACTAGTAGCAAACTGAAATAACACAAAAAAAAACAACAGACCCCAGTCTGGCAGTCTTAGCTAATTCTTAGTATCATTAGCTAAAATCCTTTCCTTAATTATGACCACCGTTACGTTAGTTAAATAGTGAACAGAATACGTGTAGGCTAAGGTGTACAAATTCAACAAGAGCTAACGTAGTCAGCTACCAAGGTAACGGTTTGCTCTTCGTAGGTCAAATAGGCTAACTTGTTCTTCCGCTGTGTTAGCGAAGAGGTCCAAACGCTGACCATGGCCTTAGGCAGCTCGTTAATTTAGCTAATTAGCTAGCTATTTAATTAGCAGGCGAGCTCGCGCTAGCTACATAGCCGGCTATGCTACCACGAGGGACGGATTGTAGTTTCAAGTTACCTCATACTATAATACGGCTAACCAGTGAACGACAAAATGGCACGTGAAGTAATTTGGCAAATAAGTTACACTAGCATTAGTAATAACTATGAAGTATGAATCCAGATAGTCAGCTAACGTAAAATATATTGCAACTTACCTCAGTATTTTTGTTTTATTCGCCGTGAAGATATACGAGTGAGAGACTGTTACTTTGAACTCATTTGACACGGTTCTAGGCTACGGTATATAAATGGGTATTAAGAATATTCTAGATTTTGCGAGAAGGCGTAGAACTTCACTGGCCGCCACTGTACGGCCATTGCCTCATGTTGTGTAGTCTGTGAGTCATGCTCTACCGTAATATACCCTTTATACTCGCATTAGCCCATTGTGTGCCTGTGTGGGCTCGGGTGTATGTCTGCAACACGGAATGTAAACGATTAAATATATTAGTAGCCTAGTAGCTATATTATAGTGATAATACTAATAAAAACAGTTAATATAACAATGCACCCCTTCCCTTCCTCTCCTTACTCCAGCCACTGGTAAACACCGTTGTCTTTTTATTTTGAGATGACAAATGAAACAAGCATTATTAAACTACAACTGGAGCCCAGTGTTCATGTAATTTATGGTGTAAGTACTGTCACATGAAATATTGCGGTCATTTTCTTTTCAGAAAATTCTCTTAAACCATTTAACGTTTGACTGGGCTGCATTGCACATGCTTAACTGAATTAGTAATCAACTTCTCAGGCAGGGACTGGCAATATTTTCGTACAGAGCGATACGTCTGGCCTCCATGACATGACAAATGAACCGAAGTAGCCTAAGTGCAGCTGGTTATAACCATTACATTTTTCGTATACCGTTATGGTAACAAGGACCTACAGTCTACGATTGGGACGCACCCGCGCAGTTCATGTCTTGTTTAGGATTGGACGAGTGGTTTTCTCAGTACACCCCACTTAGCCAATCACAACACAGCTAATCGAAGTACACCCATCTTAGCCAATCACAATACTGCTTATCGAATAGGAACGCATAGCAACCAATAGAAGTGAAACCGTGCACAACATCGTGAAATGACTTCACTGTAACCGAATTGAACAAAATATATGTGGCTAGGTCGTTTGCGTTGTATCTCGCTCTGAAACTTGAGTGTTTAAAAACACAATTAAACGATCGTTTCTCCAAAAAATATTTAGTCATTAATAGCCACAGATGAGTTTTTATTGCACAACTTCGTCGAGTTCAAACATTCATGCTCCACGCGATACCGTGATACGTTAAAGTCAGCTAGCACACTTTCAACCGTCTAGCCTGCTAGCCAGTTATTCTACTGTTAGCTAACGTTCGTCTTCGGACAAGAGGTGACCAGAAACATCGACACAAGACTGTCAGGTAACGGCATAATCGAGGTAGCTAACTGTGGGCTAATGCTAAGCTAGGCGAATAGCTTGTCAGCTCACTAACCCGCTTGCTAATCTGTAACTTATTGTAGAGTATGTAACGCTTGCTAAGGTTAATTGGGTTGCTAATAAACTTCGCTAGCTGGCTAACGGATAGCTGCAGTTGCTGGGTAATGGGAAGCTAGAAGGCTAACGGGCTAAGTTTCGTGTTTTCCGATAAACTGTGTTGTGTTCTTCCGGTTTCTCTGTTCGTTAGCTAGCTAGCTACCTAAACTAACCTAGCCTAGCTGCTCCCTTATGTGAAACTGTTTAACAACAGTCAGTCAGTAAGTTATATAGCCTTTGCTAAGTTAGCTAGCGAGCTTACTCGTGAGCTAATAATCAATTTCAGTTACGCTGGCGTCACATTTGCTCGCTATTTATGCCTAGCCCCATTGTGCAGTCCCGCTTTGGTCGGTATGTCCTTCAGCGAGGTCTTTTCGCCAGCGAGCTGACGAGGCTAGCTAGCGAATGGTCGGCAGTTTCCGACATTAGCTTCTTAGCTACTTAGTAGTATGCATTAGCAATACACTTTACATTTGTTAGCCATCATAGCTAAAGTTGCATTGTCTTCTGGCTAGACTTTTGCTTCATATGAGACCACAGATACCACCGTCTGAACACCCTTACTTTGTTAGTACCATCCACGAGACAGTTTCTGCTTTGTTATCTGCTATTATGTACGCATATAAATATATATCATACCGCTAGCTTGACTTGCATTACAAATATGTATCGTTACTACCGTAATATTCATTAGTTTGCTAACGTTGGTCAACCAGTCCTTATACGCGTAACTAACGTGTATGATACAATTTACATTGTAGCTATGCTACTTCAAAGTGTGGGCCAGTGAGGGTTGCAGGGAATAATGAATTGGCTGGCTAGCACGTTTTCATAGTGAATTGTGTTTACGTGCCAGTGAAGGGGAGCTCAGTAACTCGCCTATATAAACTGGGGGAAGGATGTATCGAACTGGTTGCTTGTGTGCAGCTGGTTAGCTGAGCGTGCTAACTTTAATAGCGTGGCTTTACATTAGCTGCCATCTAACTAACTTTGAGTGGAATGCTTTGTTTGCCTCTCGGTCTCTTCCCGTCTCTCACCGAACCTGCCGTCTGCGTTTCAGTATGTGGATGGAGGAAGGAGATGGAGGGATGCAGTAGAATGAGTGTCCGAGAGCTGTGCGAAACAGATGACCTGGCTACCAGCCTGGTGCTGGACCCTTTGCTGGGCTTCAGCACCCACAAGATGAACATCAGGTATGTGCTGCTGCCCGCACAGGTAACCATGCGTGTGGGCTTACTGTATAAAGCACAAGGTTGCCAGGATCGGTTGCTACAGCAGATTTCTAGCAATTCACTTCCTTAAACGGTATATTGACAGTCTCGTGGGTGTTTTTCCATCTTGTTTTGAACAACAAGTTACACAAATGTTTTTTGGTCATTATTTTTTGTCATCAATTTAGTTTGTGTGCTTATTTTAGGACTGTTGTGCTTTCAGGTGTGCTGAAAGGCCAGTTGTTTTGTGCGAGTGGGTTAAGTTGCAAAGGAAAGGTTATTCTTGCACTTCCTTGTTTGGTTCCCTGCGAGAAATCTGCTTTAAAAGTGTGCAGTAAACAGGAAACTCCTGCAAGGGCCCCGCATCATGTCATTGCACTGTCGTTTGGAAACGGGGTGCAGACATCAGTGTTTCTTCAGTGTATAGCCACAATTATGAGCTGCCATTCTGTTTTTATTGTCTGTGGAATATTGCTTGGAAATGCTTGTCTTGGTTTCCAACTGCACAAGGTTTTGTATAGATATTGTTGTTTTTTATTGGCTGTTGTATTGTTGTATTCAGGGTATTCTAGCTGCCAACTGTGGTATGCTATTTTGGAAGTTGATTGTACTCTTCATGGGTTTTGATTATCTGTATGTTTACACTAGGACTCGGAAACTGTACTGTCCTCTCAGGTCCTCTTAGCACTCATACTTGTGTTTGATTTGCACTTCATTGTAGGTTGCTCTGGATAAGAGCGTCTGCTAAATGCCATGTAATGTAATGTTTTCTTTAGATTGATCTCCTAGTTCATTTGAAAATGTCCAGGAATTGGTTGAATAAATATATTATAAGATCAGGCAGCTGTTGGGTCCTAGGGCAAGGCATTTAACCCCTGCATTGCTCCAGGAGGGACTCCTGTTTATCCAAATCAATTAAGCGGTTCTGGATGAAGCCATTGCTCTGCCTGTCGCTAATACACTACTTTTTCTGTTGCTGTTGGGCTGCCCTGCCCATGGTCTACTCTGTCTGTTGCTGTTTGGCTAAACTGCTCATGGGCTACTCGGTCTGTTGCTGTTGGGCTGCCCTGCCCATGGGCTACTCTGTCTGTTGCTGTTTGGCAGGTTTAGCAGATTGTGCTGCTTGGGCCACAGAAGTGCAGTTGTTTGGGTTCTGTCTCATTCTTGGCATAGAATGGACCAGAGTGCACAAAAAGTGGCCCAAAAGTGTTTGTATTTTTTGGTTGGTTGTTGTGTGGAACTACAGTATATATTCCCACAATCTTTGTAATCCTACTGGAGGGAGGCACAGGGGAAAGGCCTTGTCTTATTTGTTGTGTGGATAGATTTCCACTGTTACAGTTTTATTTCTGTATTATGTTATGTAAAATGTGTTGTCTTTGTAATTCTTTGTAACTGGCTTCATGTAAAGCACGTTGAGCTACATTTTATGTTTGAAAGGTGCTATAGAAATAAAGTTTATTAATTTTGTATTTTTTATGCAGCCATTTCACTTCATGTAGGTTATCAATATTACTTCAGTTTTTCGGTAATATTATTTGGTCCGGGAAGTTTTTGCATACAATGAAGGTTATTTCCAGAACTTTCAGATGCCCTGCTGGCTATTTCTTCAGTAGCCAGGTGGCTCTTGGGGCATTGAGTTGTTCAGTTTAATGGTAGAGCAAGAAAATGTACATACAGCTTGTACAGCAATATTATCCCACTTTGCACATGTTGAAATATAAATATGCATAAATCAACTGTATTTTGTGATTGTCAAACAGTTATTGTCTCATGCAGTTAATACCTGTTAGTTTAGGACATTTCTAGATAATTTTGAGTAAGGTTAAATAAAACCAGCTTTAATCTCCTTTGCATTTATTAGTGGTAAAATTCAAAGCAACTTTGAACTGTGAGACTCATTGGATGTGTATAATGATAAAATGCGCTTAGGTACTCAGGATATCCTAAACCAATGCAATGTTAATTGTTAACGTTTCTCTTCATAGTTTCCATCTGCTTATTTACAATGGGCTTTTGCTTTGATGGGAATCTCAGAGAATGCGCTTTGATGTGATACCCGTGTGAGGAAATCTCCCCGCTGTTTCCACCACCATTCACTGCCTCAAGAAAAGATTATCCAGATTACGATAATGTTGTATTTCAGTTAGAGGAAGTTGCCGTGTGTCACAATTTCAGACAACGGCAGACGGCGATGCATTTTAGCCTGTTTGAGTGAACTTGCTGTTTTTAGTTGTCGTTCTCTGTCATCGATATTCATCATAATTTGTGTGATTATGACATTGTGGACGCGTCTCCATTTAGTTGTTATGATCGATCAGAAATGGATGTTTTTTCATATTTTTGCACTTTTCCCTCAGTGTGCTGAGAGTTGATTATTTTTGGTTGAGAGTTTGAGAACCCCTGATGCAAACCAATGGTAAATAATAAACACAATGATGTGTGGTGCCGCGTGGTGCTGTGTGTTTAGAGAAGCTGTTGTAACGTGAGGTTGTCTGAGTTATTGTCGCCTTCCTGTCAGCTTGAACCAGTCAGTCCGCCCGCTCTCCTCTGACCTCCCTCATTACCAAGGTGTTTTCGCCCACATAACTGCCGCTCACTGGATGTTTTTGTTTCTCGCACCGTTCACTGTAAACTCTAGAGACTGTGTGTGTGTGTGTGTGTGTGTGTGTGTGTGTGTGTGTGTGTGTGTGTGTGTGTGTGTGTGAGAGAATCCCAGGAGATCAGCCGTTTCTGAGCTACTTAAACCACCCCGTCTGGCACCAACAATCATTCCACAGTCAAAGTCGCTTTCTTCCCCGTTCCGATGTTTGGTCTGAACCTCTTGAACCTCAACTGAACCTCTTGACCATGTCATGCACTTATTACATTCCCAGTATTTTTAATTCCCCCCAAATAACACAATTTGAATAGAATAACAGGACATGCCGGTGATGTGTGCAGAAATACCTGGTATCTCATTTATCAGTATTAGATGTCCTAAATGATCATAGTTGCAGTTAGAGTGGACCCGTATTTTCAAAAAGTTCTCTGAAACGCTTCCAGAATGTGTTTGGTTTGAGTTGCAGCTTTTCCGCTGCGCTGAATGCCAAAGTCAATGGGATGAAACCAACTCTTATTTCTAGTCTGTTTTGGCAGTCAACAGAAGAGCATTTCCAAAACGAAAGTTTACATTTGAACGAGTGCCTTTGTTTTACTACATCAGGTCCTCTTTTTGAGGATGAGATTTGTTTTCAGTTCTCAGTCCCTCTGAGGCACAACTGAAACGTGATACCTGGACTCCAGGAATGGTTTTTTTGTTTTCCCCCCGCCGTTCTTTTCAGAGATTCCAGAACCTTCCCTGTCTCTGAGCAGCTGGTATCGGGGGCAGGTGGGGCTGTAGGCATGCGCAGGCACTCACCCGAAGAGGTGTAATATTTGAACACGACTTACAAACTTTCAAGTGATTTTAGGACCAGCTTCTTCCAAAGCAAGCCTCTAAGATCCAAATCCAAAGTTGCAAAAACCCTTGGCAGCTGTGGGTCCTCTGCTGGGACCAGCTATTTTGCTAACTTAGCGGAGGGTGACGACCTACCCCTTTTCTTTCCCTTCTAGCTCTCAAGCAATTACAAAAAAACATTAATATACCTTTCGCCCAATGAAGCAAAACAATGAAACGCCTTCAGTGTGAACCAAATGCCGAATGACACTGGTGCTGTGCAGGTGTGCACTGCCCCCCTCGCTGAGAGATACAGCTGTAAGATTGTGCAGTGTTGCACGTTGACTGTGCAGTGTTGCACGTTGACTGTGCAGTGTTGCACGTTGATTGTGCAGTGGTGCACGTTGACTGTGCGGTGAGGTTGTTGTACATTGAGTTGTACATTGAGGCATAAGGCAGCACTGGTGCAGTGGGGAAGTTGTACATTGAGGCATAAGGCAGCACTGGTGCAGTGGGAAAGTTGTACATTGAGGCATAAGGAAGCACTGGTGCGGCTGGGCTATTCTGTGTGAAACGCAGTGGGGTCCCTCCGTGTCGCGATGTCCGCCATCGATTTTGTAACCCTGCTGTCCAAGGGCCGGTCCCCCGGAGATAAACAGTGTTGTGGTTTGAAGGTGTTTGTTGCTGCTATTCCTCTCTTCACTGTTAGAAGTTTGAAATGACCTTTTGTACCTTTGAAGTTCATTGTACCGTGGAGGTACAGCGGGACTGGTAATGTATAGATTGGTTTATTTTACTGTGCGTCTTCCTCTGTCTCAGCCGGGGTTCAGGCTGCGTGCCGTCGTCCTGATAAACAGGGGAGGACACGGTCTGTCAGAACATCTGGTTCGCGCTTTGCCAGGTTCCCCCAGTGCCGCTGAGGTTAGCTGTGGAGCTAGCGTACGGTCGGGTCTCTGTTGGTGCTCACTCTGATGTGTTATTAGCTGGGTTGGGGGGTCATTGCAGTTAAGTCGATCTCTGAGCAGATTCACCCTAAACCCTGTTTATTTGTAGTTCCTCTGCAAAAAATGTTCCTCTGGAATTTGTTTCCAGAATGGTGTCCCCCCTCCTCAGTGCCTTACATGGTACAAAACACAAAACTAAATATAAAAGAGGTTAATATAAAGAATATTTTACATTAAAAAAATACATTTTACACAGTACACACTCCTGTTTCACAGTTCTAGCTTGAATATTGCACATAAATTACATTATTGCATGTGTTTTGAAAATGGCAAGAGAGAGATCTGTCGGGTTGCGTTAATTGTTCTTGAATTATAAACGGCTTGTAGGGGGAAAAAAAGGTGGAATTTATTCTAATTTATACTCCGTTCTTACTGAGTTGATCATAGCTCCCAGGTTTGTTAACTTCGATTTTTAAATGGTGGTTTTGAACGGGTTTCGCATTTGAGCGAGGTACGGAAACGACATGGAGCACTATGTAGCGTCTAAAAGGTTTATTTTTATTGCACTGAAACCTTGGGAAAGTGGGTCCCCTCTAGTGAAGTTGGAGTCCCAAATGCTGAGCTCATGTATAAAAGATGATATAATTACTCACCTGTTAGGGCTTCCGTGAATGTTAAATGACACGTGTATAATCATACTTTATTTTTGTCGTTGAGAAATGGGTTTTGCAGTCGGCGGTTACATTAGTTGCAGAGTGTTCTTTATTTCTACACATCCGCACTGCCCTCAAGGCACCATTAAGATAAATGGCCCACTCTAGCCCGGCTACAATCTTCAGGTGTCGCGTGAATTGCCTGCCGGCTCTTAACATATGTTCAAAGCAGGTAGTCGTGCTGAACACTGAAGCCCGTTTTTAAAAAATGCAAGCGTGCCCTTTCTGAATGACCCTGTGGAAAAACAGCATGAACAGCCTGCCTGCTCCACTCAGTGCTGTCGTGTCTGACTCCATATGGGGGTTTCACTGTAAGTGCTGCTGTGTCTGACTCCATATGGGGGTTTCACTGTAAGTGCTGCTGTGTCTGACTCCATATGGGGGTTTCACTGTAAGTGCTGCTGTGTCTGACTCCATATGGGGGTTTCACTGTAAGTGCTGCTGTGTCTGACTCTATATGGGGGTTTCACTGTAAGTGCTGCTGTGTCTGACTCCATATGGGGGTTTCACTGTAAGTGCTGCTGTGTCTGACTCCATATGGGGGTGTCACTGTAAGTGCTGCTGTGTCTGACTCCATATGGGGGTGTCACTGTAAGTGCTGCTGTGTCTGACTCTATATGGGGGTTTCACTGTAAGTGCTGCTGTGTCTGACTCCATATGGGGGTTTCACTGTAAGTGCTGCTGTGTCTGACTCCATATGGGGGTGTCACTGTAAGTGCTGCTGTGTCTGACTCCATATGGGGGTGTCACTGTAAGTGCTGCTGTGTCTGACTCCATATGGGGGTTTCACTGTAAGTGCTGCTGTGTCTGACTCCATATGGGGGTGTCACTGTAAGTGCTGTCGTGTCTGTGACTCGTTGGAGGTGTCCGGCTGAAACGTGGTGCATGACCTGCCGGGAACATTCCACTTGCATCCAGCAAGCCAGACCACGATACAAAACATTGGCCATTAGGTTTTGAGCTGACAGTCGCTGAAGACATTAATGAGCTTAAATGAGCACTAGAACTGCAAACAGAAGACAGAATCCAAATGGCTCAATTTACAGTAGAGAAAGTAACGCCACCAAAATGGGCGGCTTCCAGAACATTTCACAAATATCGGTGGCTCTTGCTCACGTTCAATTGTGTTCTCACCCACAGAATTGCATTCGTATGTAGTTTGCTGACGTACTTGTTAAAAAACAGCATACACGAGACTTCATTTGGTATTTATAATTCTGTGCATCGTTTAATCTGTCAAACCGTAAATGCGCCAAGGCATTCGAGTGCTAATGCTAGACCCATGTTCTTTTTTTTATATTTAATTTTTAACGCTATATGTATTTAAACCGTTTCGGTCTACATAAGTACAGTGCATGTACACACAGAACTCTTGGTTTTTCTGAGAACCATTAGTAAGCTATTAGTAAATGTAAACATGACCTATGAAAACCTTTGCCAAAGGGTTTCAAAAATCATTCTGCAGAGCGAGTCATTCTTTGGAAATCCATTAACTTTTTTTTGTGATATGTATGGATTTAATAGTTTTTATAATGTTTTTTATGTACACTGTCCTGCCCTGGGCAGAAATAAAGTTGAAATGAATTGATGATTGAATGAACACCTGTGGTTTACGATACCTTTTGATGGAATTGGACTTGTGCATTTGCCAATTTTCCATTTCTGAAGCTGATAAAGTGAGATATGACTCCCATTAACTGGTAGTCAGATATCCTGTTTGTAGAGTTTCAAAGTCGTCACTGTTTTGCTGAGAGCTAGCAGCTTAGCACTGCCACCAGGTTTCGGTGCAGTGTCTGGGCCTGGTGCGCATTTAATATTTTAGTAATTTAGCTGACGTTTCTATCCAAAGTGACTTGCAGTGCAGGGTTAAGGGCCTCGCTCAAGGGCCCGATAGCTGCGCAGTCACCTTTGGCCCTAGGCCGCAGGCTGGCCAATCATGCATTTACTATGGGCCAATCGGAGGCTCCCCAGAGGGCGCTGGACGTCCAGTCTTTCAGGCTTGGGGAATCCGCAGCGTTCATCCCCAAGCAATAAAATAAAGTGCGCAAGCATGCTGATATCGCATGGCGCACGTCTGCTTTTCCTATCCATCGTCTCCCGTCATCGGCTGGCGACATCGGCTCAGGTGGTGAGAGCAGTCGTCCGGTAGTGGGAGGGCTGCCGGTCCGATCCGCCCCGGGTGTGTCAGTGTCCCTGAGCTGTAAGTGCTGACACCTAACCCCCAAATGCTCCTGACGCGCTGGTTGTGCCTTGCATGCCAGCCAAACGCTGTTTGCGTGTGACTGTGTGTGTGAATGGGTGAATGGAGAAGCATCAATTGTACAGCGCTTTGGATAAAGGCGCTGTATATAAATGGCAACCATTTTGGTTCTGAAAAACGATCTCATGAGATTTCTTGGTTAAATGGTCCATGGACCACATTTATAGTGCTGTGTTTCCTGAGCGCTTTACAATTAACGCCTCCCATTCACCCGTTCCCACACCGGCAGTGGAAGGTTGCCACGCAAGCCAGCAATCAGGAGCAATTTGGGGGTTAGGCGTCTCGCTCAGGGACTCCTTGACCCACCCAGGGTGGGATCGGACGACTTACCTCCTGAGCTACAGGGTCCGCCCGTAAGTGTCTTTGTGACAGGCATTCCCTAAAATAGTGCAGTACAAATGGAATTGAATTGAACTGAAAGATGGCTGACATCAGCTAAAAGATATCTGCTGTTGTCAGGACCATAGAAAGGAGGTTGCCGTTAAACTAACCTCAGTATGTAATCATTTGTTTCAACAGCTGTGTAAGCATGTTTACATATGTAGATTTGTTCTCATTCGTCCGTAAATGACCATGATAATCGGCTGCCTTTTTTTTTTTTCGAAGGAAAGAAATGCACCCATTATTTCTTCATGGATGATCTTTGTTAAATTAATCAAACACTTTCTAACCTTGTTTTAAGACTGAGTAAAATAACTGCCTCACTTCGATTTTATTACTCCCAAGAAAAGCAAAGATTAAATGGTCATCAAACTAAGAATGCCTCACTGAAGACATGCAAAGCTGTGGTGGTGTGTTCAGTTGGTAACATTTGTGGATATGCTTATTTTGAGCTAGAAAGATTTTTTAATATGTTTGCCACATTCTGAGCTGATAAGGCTACTCTGCATTGTGTGCCGCTCCACGTGACTCCAGTTTCACTCAAACGTTGTGTGAATGTTCTTTATATATTCAGTAGAATACGTGCCGAACATTATCCTCATTGGGTTTGTCCTTATAGAGATATTAGCTCCAAAATAGGGGATGGAGTGGCACCCAAAGTTAGAGTGGAAATTTGGGTTTGTGTTAGTTTAGTTGTTGGCATGTTTTGATATTGATATTGATGTTTTAATTCACAATAAAACCTACTGTAATGGCATACACAAATGCAAAATATGTTTTGATCATTGTTTTATACCAAAGACTATAATTTAGCTACATTTTTGATGTGACTTGTTCGTATATGTTCCTGTAAATTGCGGTCCTGTTTGAACGGATCAAAACATTTTGGTAAGTTTGGTAAGTTGCATGAATATGCAACACTTTTCTGGCTGGACCCAACTTTAGTATTGTGTAATTTTAATTCATTTTCCTTGTGGCTGTTCTAAACCAAAATATCTACTTGTCTTAGGACCAAGTAGTGCTGATGTTGTAAGCCATCGAATATTGAAACAAAATGGCCAAGTGGTACGATTTAGCATTTTATAATTTGCTTTCAGTCCATAATCATAAATTGGACAATAAACCGTGTCAGAGTAAATTGTTTCAGGTTTGTCCCCGCTTTAGTGCCAAAGATATGACACTCCAAATTTGACTTTTGATTTCCACTGGCAAGTAACTGTTTGGGTGCCACCCCCGCATTTAAAAAGAAATCCAGTATCTCTGGAACGACAAATCCAATTAGGCTAACATTTTTCAAGTCCTCTATTTAATATATAAAGAGCATTTACACAAAGTTTGAGCAAAATTGGAGTGGTCACCTCCCGTACCTCTGGTTGATATTGACGGAATGACCCTCCTCCTCCCTGCTGTGGACTGTGTTAGCGTCTTAGAGACGGGAAGCCAGTGATGCCAACTCTTTCACAAAGTGAGCCGGATGTGTTGCAAAACACCGTCGTGGCAATTTGCATATTTGTATGGCATCACTTTAATTTGATAAACATCCACTTCCTATTATATTCCCATTGCTCATGAGATTGAGCCCGATGTGGACTGAGTACTGAGGCAACTGCAAACCACACACAAGCGTTACTGAATGGGAGGAAGAGGGAGTGAAAGCTGGCGAAAAGCAGCCAAAGCTGCCCAGCATATGCCAGGGCCAGCTGTAGCTCTCTCTCTCTCTCCCTCTCTCTCCCTCTCTCCCTCCCTTTCTCCCCCCTCTCTCTCTCCCCCTCTCTCACTCTCCCTCTCTCCCCCCTCTCTCCCTCTCTCTCCCCTCTCTCACTCTCCCCCTCTCTCACTCTCCCTCTCCCCGTCTCTCTCTCTTTCTCCCTCTCTCTCCCTCTCTCCCTCCCTTTCTCCCCCCCTCTCTCTCTCCCCCTCTCTCACTCTCCCTCTCTCCCCCCTCTCTCCCTCTCTCCCCCCCTCTCCCCCTCTCTCACTCTCCCCCTCTCTCACTCTCCCTCTCCCTCTCCCCGTCTCTCTCTCCCTTTCTCCCTCTCTCTCCCCCTTTCTCCCCCCCTCTCTCTCCCCCCTCTCTCACTCTCCCTCTCTCCCCCCTCTCTCCCTCTCTCTCCCCCCCCTCTCTCACTCTCCCTGTCTCTCTCTCCCTTTCTCCCTCTCTAGAATGGAATGATGGGTTAGTAAGGAAGAGACGGAGAGAACTGTGCCAAAAAATATATTAATGTTAATAATAAAAATGAAAATGGTAATGGAAAAAGCCGCTACAAGTCATGTGAATCACGGACTGAGGTATTTGGCTGGTGAATGGACGTCATTTCACAGACTGCATCCTTGTAGTCATGAATCGGCATTGGTGCTGACTTTAATGGAGTGCCACTGTTAAAGAAAACCTATTAGGTGGGCAGAAAAATGGACCGTAGTTTAGCTTTAGTTTAACAAAAAAAAAAAAAAAAAGTTTTTTCTTTTTGTGTGTGTGTGTGTGTGTGTGTGTGTGTGTGTGTGTGTGTGTGTGTGTGTGTGTGTGTGTGTGTGTGTGAGAGAGTGAGAGAGAAATTGAAAAATTGCACCGCCTGTCCTTTGGGCAGGAGAATCAGTGTTCTCCATTTGATTTTTATTGAGTGCCACACCAAGCGCTTAAGGACTGGCACTGTGGCTGAGCTTGGACAAGACATAGTGCGCTCATATATGGGTCAGTTCCAGCGCTATGGATGTGACACAAAATGACAAACAAAATCCCTCAAATGTTCATGCATGTTACCATAGCACCCATTTGGCTGAGGGGAAGGGCCCAAAAAATAATGGAGAAAATAGTTCATTTTTAATATATATTAAGAAAAGATGTGACCAATAACTTGAGTTATGGATTAATTTTTATCAGATGATACCAGTGTTATGGATATGATGCCATTGCGTTGTGGACATGACATGTCTGAAATGCACATTGTTTGATGACCTACTTCCCTCTGAAAATGTGTTGAACATTTGTTGTCATCTGAAATGGTTCTGAATATCAGTTTTGACATTGAGAAAACCATCCGAAATGGTTTTGAATGTTTTCAAGATGGCCGCCAAATAGCATTGATTGAAATGGTAATGGGACTAAGAAATACATTTCTAAGCATTTTCCTGTTCTTAGCCTACATTTTCAGATTTCAAAATGGTCACTTTTTGAATTGGCTGTTTGGGACATAAGTTAAATTGGGAAGTAGGTTTATTTGTTTATGCTCAGGTTGACATTGCTGTGGAATTGCCCATATATACAGAGTGGAGCACACGCAAAAGTTTCAGAGGTACATAATACATTATTACATATTATTATATAATATAAACATTAAAAAGCAAGAAAGTCACACGCTCGGGTATTCTCTTTCTCTGTGCCTTCGTCAGGGTGATTCCCGAGGGGTAGGTGTGGCACACACGTTTTGCCGAAACGTTGCTCAGTGAAACGCAGCCAAGGAGAACGTCTGAGTGCGCGACATTCTTGCTTTTTAAAATGTGATGCGCTGTAATGTCAGCCCCCGGCCTGCGTTAGCCCCTGGCCCGCGTTAGCCCCTGGCCCGCGTTAGCCCCTGGCCCGCGTTAGCCCCCGGCCCGCGTTAGCCCCTGGGCCGCCTTAGCCCCCGGCCCGCGTTAGCCCCCGGCCTGCGTTAGCCCCTAGCTCGCGTTAGCCCCCGGCCCGCGTTAGCCCCCGGCCCGCCTTAGCCCCCGGCCTGCGTTAGCCCCCGGCCCGCGTTAGCCCCTGGCCCGCGTTAGCCCCCGGCCTGCGTTAGCCCCCGGCCCGCGTTAGCCCCCGGCCCCTGGCCCGCGTCAGCCCCCGGCCCGCGTTAGCCCCCGGCCTGCGTTAGCCCCCGGCCCGCGTTAGCCCCCGGCCCCTGGCCCGCGTCAGCCCCTGGCCCGCGTCAGCCCCCGGCCCGCGTTAGCCCCTAGCCCGCGTCAGCCCCTAGCCCGCGTTAGCCCCCGGCCCGCGTTAGCCCCTAGCCCGCGTCAGCCCCTAGCCCGCGTTAGCCCCCGGCCCGCGTTAGCCCCCGGCCCCTGGCCCGCGTTAGCCCCCGGCCCCTGGCCCGCGTTAGCCCCCGGCCCCTGGCCCGCGTCAGCCCCCGGCCCGCGTTAGCCCCTAGCCCGCGTTAGCCCCCGGCCCGCGTTAGCCCCCGGCCCGCGTTAGCCCCCGGCCCCTGGCCCGCGTCAGCCCCCGGCCCGCGTTAGCCCCTAGCCCGCGTTAGCCCCCGGCCCGCGTTAGCCCCCGGCCCGCGTTAGCCCCCGGCCCCTGGCCCGCGTCAGCCCCTGGCCCGCGTCAGCCCCCGGCCCGCGTTAGCCCCTAGCCCGCGTCAGCCCCTAGCCCGCGTTAGCCCCCGGCCCGCGTCAGCCCCTGGTCTGCGTTAGCCCCCGGCCCGCGTTAGCCCCCGGCCCGCGTCAGCCCCTGGCCCGCGTTAGCCCCCGGCCCGCGTTAGCCCCCGGCCCGCGTCAGCCCCTGGCCCGCGTTAGCCCCCGGCCCGCGTTAGCCCCCGGCCCGCGTTAGCCCCCGGCCCGCGTTAGCCCCCGGCCCGCGTTAGCCCCCGGCCCGCGTCAGCCCCTGGCCCGCGTTAGCCCCCCGCCGTGTTCGGCGTCGGCCCTGCACCGGCGGAGAGATCCCTGCAACGCAAACACGTGCTGGAGGCCCGGGGCCTTGCTCACTCCTCAGTCTGTGCCCTTTTTATTTAACATTTTTCTATTTTGTGTTTTGTATTGTGTATTGTGCGTAAAATGCTATATGAACGTGGTCCGTTTGTCATTTAGAAGCAGCTAGTCCTGATTCCGTCTTGCTGCATATTTGTGACGCTATGGTTCTACATTTTAAATAACTCCTTTTTTTATTTTTTTATTTATTATTTTTAATGTTATTGAGTGAATAATCAATAGTCGTAAATTCTATTAACAATATGGCTATATATATATATATACAGTGCAGTCCATAAGTATCGATTTTCAGTTGATTTTGATAAGCCTTTTGTTTGGCCTGTTTGCTTCCTTGACTGTCATTGGTCCAACTCCGGTACTCATGTTGACAGATGGCAATAACTCCAAGGCAATCAAAAGCCTAGAATCAAGACTAGATACTGAAAGCTTACTTATAGCTTTACTAAGGAAGGGATTGAATGCACCTGACTAATCAGAAACAGCTGAGAAGCCGACTGTCTAATTACTTTGTGCACCATGACCGTTCGGGGGCTTGTGCGAAGAGGTTAACGTCTCGGGACATTCCGGTTTAAAAATTTAACGTGCACGTCACCCAGGCCCCCCCAGGATATGAGGTATGGCAGCCCGGGGGAAAGCCTTTCTGTGGATTAAACTGCTAATCCCACCTTCTAATATGCAATAGCTTCAAAGCCACGCTTTACCCTCAACCCCTTGTCATAATTGTGTGTCGGTATCTGGCTTCCCTTGGCTGTGGGGCTCCGTTTGAAGCTCAAGGACTTCAGGCTGTGCCTGTGGTTTAGCACTGGGCCCGAGCCCTCAAACAGGGTTTTCCCCTGCCGGGCGAATGGAGCGATGATGGGGTTTCTCTGCATTGTCTTTCAGCCCGCTCCCCGAGATCAGACGATGGGGTTACCTGAGAGAGACGCTGCTGCGCTTCAGACGGACACGCGACTTCCCGGCCACCTTCGAGGCCCTGACCGTGGGGGAATGGGCCTGGGGCTACTTCACTGAGCTGGGCTCTCACCGGCAGGAGCTCCTGAGACAGCACGTGAGTCACCGGCCTTTACACGGCCTTTACACGGCCTTTACACGGCCCTTACACGGCCTTTACACGGCCTTTACACGGCCTTTACACGGCCCTTACACGGCCTTTACACGGCCCTTACACGGCCTGTTCACGGCCTTTACACACTGTCAATGTGTGTACCTGTAGACTCACCTGTGTGATGGACCTGTAGACTCACCTGTGTGATGGACCTGTAGACTCACCTGTGTGATGGACCTGTAGACTCACCTGTGTGACGGACCTGTAGACTCACTGTGTGACGGACCTGTAGACTCACCTGTGTGACGGACCTGTAGACTCACCTGTGTGACGGACCTGTAGACTCACCTGTGTGACGGACCTGTAGACTCACCTGTGTGACGGACCTGTAGACTCACCTGTGTGACGGACCTGTAGACTCACTGTGTGGGAGTTTGTGTGATGGACCTGTAGACTCACCTGTGTGGGAGTTTGTGATAAATCTGGATTCATCTGGTTTTGCAAGCGGACCCCACACTTCACTGCCATGAAGCACAATAGGTTCAATAGGTTCAGCTTTAGCCAAATTTTAATTGTAATGTGAAATTGCATTCCATTTTTAACGGCATAAAGAGCCCTTCAGCTGTCTTTTTCAGTTCATTCACAGCCAAGTTGAAACTTCCAGATGAACTAATTGTGAGGCCTAAATAAGTATTATCCTAAATTATATTTGTATCAGATCTGTGTCTTTTATGAAAAATCATAATTTACATTTACTGCCAGGGCCCAGGTCTGACAGTACATTTACATTTTACATTTTAGTCATTTGGCAGACGCTTTTAATCCAAAGCGAAGTGCATAGGTTCTACCATAAGTCAGAGCATCACATCCAGAAACTAGCAAAATACACAGGAAATGCTGTTCTAAACATAGTTGTCATCAGAAGTGCTTTTTTTTAATTTATTTTTTTATTTATTTTTTTTGGGGGGGGGGGTTAGACAAGGATAGGGATATCAGAAAGGAGGGGCAGGGGAAATCAGGAGGGAGGACTAAGGTAGAGTTTGAAAAGGTGGGTTTTGAGTCTGCGTCGAAATAGGGGGAGGGATTCTGCTGTTCTGACAGTGGTAGGCAAGTCATTCCACCACTGAGGAACCAGAACGGAAAACAGGCGTGAACGTGCAGCTCGACCGCCAGGTGCACGTAGAGTACAGTACTGCTGTCGCAGATCCGGGTCCTGCTGTAGCCCTGGTTCTGTAGGCGACAGCAGAACCAGGTCATCGGCATAGACCATTTTTTCTTTATTGTGTACAGTGAGACCTGGGGCTGGAGATTTTTCTAAAACTCTCTCTCTCTCCCTCTCTGCCTCTCTCTGCCTCTCTCTCCCTCTCTGCCTCTCTCTCCCTCTCTCCCTCTCTCTCTCTCTCTCCCCCTCTCAGGTTTACCGCTACCTTAGCGCCTTCCTGCTGGACAGCGGTGTCCAAATCGAGTCATGTGACCGGTATTCCTCTGAAACAAACGGAGCGAAGATCACATCGACCCGGCACTGGTGAGGGATTGGGACTGTTCGGTTTTCTTTTTTGAAAATCGCTCTGCGTACTGAAGCAATTCGGCAGTGTCTTGCGCCAAATTTACCTGCCCAGTTTCCTACCTGTTACCCGTTATATTCCGCTGTTTGTATTCATTTCCAATTTCTATTGCTTTGACTGCAGCCCGGTAGAAAGCACATTTGAAATGAAACCATGAATGTGAGGATAAAGTGCAAACTGTCAGATCTAATCTGAGGGTATTAACATCCGCACTGCGTGATCCGTGTAGCAGTGACAGCAGCCTTTATTCCATGATGCGATAATGTCAGTTCTGTGCGTATCCCTGTGTAACGTGTGTCATGTGTGTGTGCATCCTCGTGTTAATGTGTGCGTCTGTTTTAATGTGTTGTGTGCATCTGTTAATGTGTGTTACCTTCGTTTGTGTCCCTGTGTTAATGTTTGTTTTGTGTGTGTGCATCCTAGTGTTAATGTGTGCGTCTGTTTTAATGTGTTGTGTGCATCTGTTAATGTGTGTTACCTTCGTTTGTGTCCCTGTGTTAATGTTTGTTATGTGTGTCCTAATGTTAATGTGTGTTTATGCATGATTCCTAACAAATCATTACCCCAGTTAGGAAGTTTGACATACCATAAAACTTCCAATAGCTGGAGGCTAGTTCAGATGTTGACCATTTGTTTTGTTCTGTTCTGTTTTGTCTAAATAATAGTTGTGATTAAGAGTGGAGAACAACTAGTTTGTCTTAATTTTTGTTATTCTATGAAGGTGCCTTTTATTTTGGCCACTGTGGGCTAATAAGAGAGAGAACTTATGAATTATCTTATGAAATCGCATGCAATCAAGCCAAGGCAGGTCATATTCATATGGAAAATTACATTTTAAAAACAAAAATTGTTCCCATATTTTCATGAAGCAGTCTCTGCGTTCAAGGGTGGAGTTTGAGTGGCGGCTGAGAAACAGGCTGGAGATTCAAGCCAAACACGCGTTTGTCACATTTCACACATTTCACATTTTGCCCACATTTCGGAAACGGCTACACTGACGGTGATTTAAAAAAATGCCTACACACACAATTTAAGCATTTAATGCAAATAAGCGTGACAGTGCTCCTTTAAGCAAAGGTATGACTTTTTACTAGAGGCTTGGTTTTGGGCTCCCTGCAGTTTGCCCTGCGCTCTTGTTAAGGGACTATATATCTACATAATATTACACACAAATAAGATGCCACTTGTTCGTAATGATATAAGTTTAATGTCACCTTTCGCCTCACGATGTCTCAACTATTGTCGATGGCTGTCAATCAAACCAACCCTAGTTATGTGGGTTAATTTGTGTTTTGTGTTTATCACTGTGTTAATGTGCCGTGTCTCTCTGTGTGATGTATTAACTCATTATGGACTAAGGGGTCCAATAGAAGGAATCATAATGCATTTCAACTGTCATGTGTCTTGAAAATGATCAAATACAATGCAGGCGTCGCATCCGTCTGTTAATCTGCCCTGAAGGGATTAATGTGCAGTGTGTTGATGTGTTGGTGTGTGGTGTGTTGGTGTGTTGATGTGTGGTGTGTTGGTGTGTAGTGTGTTGGTGTGTTGCTGTGTTCATGTGCGGTGTGTTGGTGTGTTGCTGTGTTCATGTGCGGTGTGTTGGTGTGTTGATGTGCGGTGTGTTGGTGTGTTGATGTGCGGTGTGTTGATGTGCGGTGTGTTGATGATGTCATGACCACCCGGCTCAAGTGGACACACATAATGGGGAGACCACACCGTTTGTAACGTTAAATCAAGATTATTTATTAAAGCACAATTCTATAAACTAAAGCATATCTCGAACAAACAAGTCGATATCAAAAGTCAGTAAATGGGAAGCAAGAAAAGGCAAATCAAAAGTGTGGTGCAGATCAGTGAAATGTATGTGTAGTGCAAAGAGGCCAGAAATGGCAAAAAGGAGCGAAAAGGTGCTGCAGCCAGCCTCCGTGAAGCAATGGTGCTGGAGCAGAGCAGAGCCAAAGAGACCGAACAACTGGCAGGAGATGTTTTTAAGCCAATCAGCTGCTGTCTAGGCCAGATGGCCCAAGACCAGACAGCTCCCCCTTCAGACTGGAGGGAGAGAGTGTTCATGTGTTAATGTGCTGTGAGGTCATGTGCTTTGTGTTAATGTGCTGTGTTGATGTGCTTTGTGTTAATGTGCTGTGAGGTCATGTGCTTTGTGTTAATGTGCTGTGTTGATGTGCTTTGTGTTAATGTGCTGTGAGGTCATGTGCTTTGTGTTAATGTGCTGTGTTGATGTGCTTTGTGTTAATGTGCTGTGAGGTCATGTGCTTTGTGTTAATGTGCTGTGTTGATGTGCTGTGTTGATGTGCTTTGTGTTAATGTGCCATGTTAATGTGTTGTGTTGATGTGCTGTGTTGATGTGCTTGCAGGTCGGTGGGAGAGCGGGTGGAGGTGTTGCAGGGCTGTATTGCGGAGCTCAGTCCAGCAGATGGTGCAGTTCTGAGAGCTGGGGTCAATGACTTCAGCGTGATGTACTCCACCCGAAAACGCTGTGCTCAGCTGTGGCTGGGGCCTGCAGCCTTCATCAATCACGGTGAGTCACTCATTAACATTCACCCTCACACACGGTGAGTCACTCATTAACATTCACCCTCACACACGGTGAGTCACTCATTAACATTCACCCTCACACACGGTGAGACACTCATTAACATTCACCCTCACACACGGTGAGACACTCATTAACATTCACCCTCACACACGGTGAGACACTCATTAACATTCACCCTCACACACGGTGAGACACTCATTAACATTCACCCTCACACACGGTGAGAGTCTCATTAACATTCACCCTCACACACGGTGAGTCACTCATTAACATTCACCCTCACACACGGTGAGTCACTCATTAACATTCACCCTCACACACGGTGAGTCACTCATTAACATTCACCCTCACACACGGTGAGTCACTCATTAACATTCACCCTCACACACGGTGAGTCACTCATTAACATTCACCCTCACACACGGTGAGAGTCTCATTAACATTCACCCTCACACACGGTGAGTCACTCATTAACATTCACCCTCACACACGGTGAGACACTCATTAACATTCACCCTCACACACGGTGAGACACTCATTAACATTCACCCTCACACACGGTGAGACACTCATTAACATTCACCCTCACACACGGTGAGAGTCTCTCATTAACATTCACCCTCACACACGGTGAGAGTCTCTCATTAACATTCACCCTCACACACGGTGAGAGTCTCATTAACATTCACCCTCACACACGGTGAGAGTCTCATTAACATTCACCCTCACACACGGTGAGACACACATTAACATTCACCCTCACACACGGTGAGTCACTCATTAACATTCACCCTCACACACGGTGAGAGTCTCATTAACATTCACCCTCACACACGGTGAGAGTCTCATTAACATTCACCCTCACACACGGTGAGTCACTCATTAACATTCACCCTCACACACGGTGAGACACACATTAACATTCACCCTCACACACGGTGAGAGTCATTCATTAACATTCACCCTCACACACGGTGAGAGTCTCATTAACATTCACCCTCACACACGGTGAGACACACATTAACATTCACCCTCACACACAGTGAGAGTCTCATTAACATTCACCCTCACACACGGTGAGACACACATTAACATTCACCCTCACACACGGTGAGAGTCTCATTAACATTCACCCTCACACACGGTGAGACACTCATTAACATTAACCCTCACACACGGTGAGAGTCTCATTAACATTCACCCTCACACACGGTGAGACACACATTAACATTCACCATCACACACGGTGAGACACACATTAACATTCACCCTCACACACGGTGAGTCACTCATTAACATTCACCCTCACACACGGTGAGAGTCTCATTAACATTCACCCTCACACACGGTGAGACACTCATTAACATTCACCCTCACACACAGTGAGACACTCATTAACATTCACCCTCACACACGGTGAGAGTCTCATTAACATTCACCCTCACACACGGTGAGAGTCTCATTAACATTCACCCTCACACACGGTGAGAGTCTCATTAACATTCACCCTCACACACGGTGAGTCACTCATTAACATTCACCCTCACACACGGTGAGACACACATTAACATTCACCCTCACACACGGTGAGTCACTCATTAACATTCACCCTCACACACGGTGAGTCACTCATTAACATTCACCCTCACACACGGTGAGACACACATTAACATTCACCCTCACACACGGTGAGAGTCATTCATTAACATTCACCCTCACACACAGTGAGAGTCTCATTAACATTCACCCTCACACACGGTGAGACACACATTAACATTCACCCTCACACACGGTGAGAGTCATTCATTAACATTCACCCTCACACACGGTGAGAGACACATTAACATTCACCCTCACACACAGTGAGACACACATTAACATTCACCCTCACACACGGTGAGAGTCTCTCATTAACATTCACCCTCACACACAGTGAGAGTCTCTCATTAACATTCACCCTCACACACGGTGTGAGGGTCACTCTAAACATTCAGCTTCCTTTTGCAGAAGAAAATGTCATGGAAAAAATTATGGAAACTAAACTGACATACTACTTACTCTTGGCTCATCATTGTCGGTTTTGTTTTAACCGATTTTCCCCCAAAAAATTCCCAGAATTTTCGCTCAGGTTTTAGATCTTATTATTGATGTTTCTCTGCCTTTGTAATGTTTTTGGAATGAAAATCTTTTATGGATTTGGTTCTCTGGACCATCGCCGTGGTAAACAAGGGTAGGCAGCTTTAAGAGCGGGAATCATGGGGATTGTTTCTGTTTTCAGTGTTCCGATTGGTCCGTGTGTTTGTGAGGCCGCTGGTTGAGTGAGTGGAGTTTTTGTTGTCCATTCTGAAAGAGAGCATGGTCGTGGAGAAAAGCCGGTTGTACAAGGGAGCTAATGTAATTTTCTTCTGTGCGATAAAGGAAGCAAATGCCTCAGCATGCCGAACCAACCAAGTTATTAAGTTTGGTGTTATATAATTAGCAGCTTTGCCCCTGGAATCGAAAAGGAATAGTGGTTCAGTTGCCCGATGTCTCCCATCGACTGTGTGGAGACAGAAGCAGGAAAGAGTAACACTGTGAAAAGAGAAAAGAATCCCTATTTTAACCTGATCCATGTTGTCTGAAGTTTGAAAATGCATAGAATTATGTACATAAAGGTTTATAATAATAAAAAATTACATATGCAGTTCCATGAACAAAGCCTACGGTTAAAAGAAAGGATAGCTCAATTCCCAGATTTTAAAAATGAACTCTGAAAACGCCTTAGGCATACCGTGTGTGTGTTTCTTCTGCATGCTAATGCTAAAGCACAGTTCCTGCTGAGGTCTATGTAGAGACCTTGCCATCGAGTGTGTACATAACAGAGCTGTGCTCGAAATGGGACTACCCTGGAGCCAAGTCACCATCAGTACAATGGCGTAAATATCGTTTTTTCATCAAATCAAGTCCAGCCTGGATGTGGGCAGTCTTTTAAATATGTGTTTTCAGTGACCTCAGGTGGTTCTTTGACTCTGCACAGACTAGCCATCCCCAGGACCTCATATTTTTGGTTTAGTGGAAATTGGAATCACGGAATCTGGGTAAAAAAAAAAAAAAAAAATTGGAATTGAATATTTTTTGTAAATGATTAGATTAGTGGCATTTGCTGCTGTTTGAATTGACACGCCTGTGCGTCGTCATCTTCCCGTGCAAAGCAGAGTTTGGAGAGCATTGTGTAGCGGTAAGGCCCACATCCCTGGGAGAAGATGAAGGAGCTGCGGCTCTTCCTCATCGCCAGAGGCCAATGGGACCCCGTCACCGACTCCACATGAACAGGGGCGCATTTTGGCAACGGCAGTAGCCCACACGTTTTGTTGTTGTAGAGGGGAAAATGTGACGGAGAGGGGTGTCTTTTTCTCAAATACTCCTTACACTGATAATGTCGGGCTGCTTACAGTGCTGTGAGAAACAATTTGCCTCCTTCCTGATTTCCCCGATTATTTTGTATTTTTCCACACAGAATGGTTTCTCAAAATTTAATGTTAGAAAAAGGGAACACAAAACATATTTTTTAAATGACTATTTCTTTCAGGGGGAAAAAACTTATTTGCTGAAGAGTTCATAGGTTTGCCATGCCATGATCAAAGGAAACTCCAAAAGAGATGGGGTGTAAGTCTGGGAATATCAGTCTGCGAATATCAGTCTGGAAAGGGTTACAGGTCATTTCTAAGCCTCTGGGTCTCCACTGCACCACAGTGTAAGTGGTAAATGGTTGGCATTTATATAGCGCCTTTATGCAAAGTGCTGTGCAATTGATGCTTCTCATTCACCCATTCACACACACTCACACAGCGATTGGCTGCCATGCAAGGCGCCGGCCAGCTCGTCAGGAGCATTTGGGGGTTAGGTGTCTTGCTCAGGGACACCTCGCCACACCCAGGGCGGGATAGGACTGGCAACCCTCTGACTGCCAGAGGACTGCTCTTCCCTCCTGAGCCAACGTGGCCCCCGACTGAGCCATTATCTCCAATGGAGAACATTTGGGACAGTGGTTGGCCTGCCGAAATTCCTCCAAAACGGTGACATCTGATTCAGGAAATTACAGGCGATCCCAGAAGAACACCCAAACACCTGCACCCCTCTTTAGCCTCCGCTATGTCAATGTTCAGTAAGAACGGTTCCGTAAAACTCTACAGTAAGAAAGAGACTGGGCAAAGAAGGGATACTAGAGGGTAGCAAGGTAGAAACCACTGCCAACCAAAAGAAACACCAATACTCATCTCACAGTTGCAAGAAAGCACCTGGACGATCCCCAAGCCTTTTGGGATAATTAAAGCTCTGCAGCACCAGACGGTTTCCGGTTTTCCACGCCAGCTGAAAACGGGAAATGCTTCTAGTGAGAGAGCGCTGTTATGCTTTTCATGATCACTTTGATAAGGCACATTTCTGATGAATTGTATAGTGAGTTTCCCCCGCTTACAGTCATGTGCTCACACCTTGGTTAGTGCTGGGTGTTCTGGAAGCTCTGCGAAACCATTGACCCTACGAAGTGAGCCGGCCCTGATGGCCTGACGGCAGCGGACAGTAAAGCCAAACCGCTCTCACATTGTTGACCTTTGAATTTACACAGATGCAGTTCTAGCTTCATGGACCCAAGCTGATGTTACATCACTATTGAAAGCTGTGATCCATTTGAAATGAACAATTATCTCAAAACTCTCTACGTTGGCTAAGGTTATGGAGTCCTTAGTCTGATCTATACAGGTTAAAGTCATGCTTGTCTATGTCTTCACGTAAGTTCATTCCTGCCTCAGCTAGATTACAGTGAAACCATTTACCACTTTGCTTCTCCATCAACTTTGTCTAAACTCGTCCCTCTTTACCATGCTGCCCTATAAGATGCATCATCGTACCTTATATCACTTGCTAATTTGGACATCACTTGGTATACGTAGCACTGGCATATGCTAATTTATATGGCCATTCTTGGAAAGTTAACTACATGTTCAAAGTTCAAAGTTTTTATTCATTCAGTGTGCATATAACTCAAGACCTAATAACGGGCTGCATTTCAAGGTACCTGGTGTGCAGACAGAAGTTGACAAGGAGGGTGTTTTTACAGCCCCTTGTCTTGGAATGAGCTGCTGGTTCAGCTGAAGTTCGACACACTTATCTTCTTGGCTGCCTTTACATGAAAGATCTCAGAAATCCTAACTGTTGAATACGCCCGCTTACCCCTGCCTGTCTCACTTGGTCCATGTATGCATCTCTGTTTTTCTATTTTGTATGTGCCTGGCTACTTCCCCCCCCCCCCCCCCCCCCCGCACTCACAGAGAAGGGAGAGGGATAATTGTTGTGGTTTGAAGATGGTTGTTGCTGCTATTCCTTTCTTGACAGTTAGAAGCCTGGAATTAGGTGGTGGAACCAGTTATGAAATTTAGGGGGTCAATTACTTTTTCACTGGGGTGACATGGATGTTTGATAACTTTTCATTAAATCAATGAAACCACAATTAAAAATGTATCTTTATTTTTTTACTCTGGTTCCCTTTGTCTAATATTACATTTTGTCTAAAGATCTGAAACCTTTCAGTGTGAAAAAAATATGCAATAATAAAGAAAGTTAGGAAGGGGGCAAATACTTTTTCAAAACACTTAACCACTGTTCAATTACTGGAGGTATCTCGGAGTTGGTTTGGAACTGGATACGGAATGGAATGCAGAGTAATAGAAGGGATCTTATCTGAGCAGAGTATTGTGGGAAGTGGAGTCCCACTAGGGTCGGGCCCAGGACCACTGCTCTTCCGTTACATAAATGATCTTGACACGGACATTGAAAGTACATTAGTTAAATTTGCTGGTGATGCAAAACTGGGAGTTTTCTGTTTGGAACCTACTAAATTATAATTAATCTGTAAACCAGGCCAACAGGATGCTAGTATACATAGCCGGGAGTATTGAGTATAAATCTATGGAAGTTATACTCAAATTATACAATACCCTTGTCAGGCCACACTTCGATTTTTGTGTGCAGTTCTGGGGCTCGTACTACAAGAAAGTTATTGAGGGGCTTGTAAAAGGTTCAAAGAAGGGCAACCAGATTGATTCCTGCTGTAAAAGGTGAAAGTTGTGAGGAAACTCTTCAGATGCTTGATTTCTTCACGCTTAGCAAAAGGGGACTTAAGGGTGGATTAGCAAAGTGGACTACAAAAGATAATTCAAGTTGTGTTTGGTTAGCAGAATGAACTGCGCCTTCATCTGATACTAAACCATGAGGCCCATCCATGCACTAGAACAGAGCCTTCACAGATACCAGACCATGGGGCCCATTCGTGCACTTGGAACAGAGCCTTCACAGATACCAGACCATGGGGCCCATTCGTGCACTTGGAACAGAGCCTTCACAGATACCAGACCATGGGGCCCATTCGTGCACTTGGAACAGAGCCTTCACAGATACCAGACCATGGGGCCCATTCGTGCACTTGGAACAGAGCCTTCACAGATACCAGACCATGGGGCCCATTCGTGCACTTGGAACAGAGCCTTCACAGATACCAGACCATGGGGCCCATTCGTGCACTTGGAACAGAGCCTTCACAGATACCAGACCATGGGGCCCATTCGTGCACTTGGAACAGAGCCTTCACAGATACCAGACCATGGGGCCCATTCGTGCACTTGGAACAGAGCCTTCACAGATACCAGACCATGGGGCCCATTCGTGCACTTGAACAGAGCCTTCACAGATACCAGACCATGGGGCCCATTCGTGCACTTGGAACAGAGCCTTCACAGATACCAGACCATGGGGCCCATTCGTGCACTTGAACAGAGCCTTCACAGATACCAGACCATGGGGCCCATTCGTGCACTTGGAACAGAGCCTTAACCAGTACACGATCTAGGGGCCCATCCATAGACCTGGACAGTACCTTAACAGATGCCAGACAAGGGATCAAATCCATGCACTAGAACAGAGCCTTAACTGATATCTGTCCATGGAGTACATCAATACACAAGAACATTGTCTTAAGTCGGATACCATACCACATACCAGTCCATCCATCAGTATTAACTTCATCTTGCTGTTTTTCACCCCTCTGAAGAATGAACAAACTAGTTTTTGCACCCCACAGAACTCCCAAACACTCTCATCGTTGCAGGGGACAACCTGGGGGGGGTGGGGGGGAGCTATAATATATATATTTTTTTTGGTTGATTAACTGATTGTTGTCTGGAAATAAGAGTCTGTGGGCTTGTTCCTAACCTGTCGCTATAATTGTGTGAGCTGTTTTTTACATTTTTGCGTTTTTACATTTGTTCCGTTATAACGGTAGCACTGCAGCTGTAATTACGGTCATAATCCTCCCTGGCCCGGGCCTGATAGTGACATTCCCAAAATCTGCATTTTACTCAAATTCACTTGTGTTCTCAGGAAAACAATAACTTTAAAATGTCAACAGTGACATCTCATACAAGACCGCTCCCCTTAGTGATCACATTATCGCAACATTGCCACAGCGAGCAATTCTGACAAATGTAGCTTTAATTCTGTTTTAGCCTCCTGTTGACCACTTGTTGTGGAGGAGGTCATTCGGAATGTAGTTTTTACCAAGGCCAACGTACCGCATTAATACTCGCCTTTTTTTAAATCTTTAAAAAAAATCTTTTTTTTGTGCTTTTTTTTTGCTTTTACCGCGTGCTTGTATGTTTTTAGATGTTCCAATTTTAATTAGCTACAAAACAAAAATGACATGCACAGAAAACAAATCAAATGCATAATCTTTAAAAAAAAGCTATCAGCAGTGTGACATCTTGTTTTAAACTTCTTACTGAAATGAAATGCTTTCTCTTTGAAACTGCTATCAACAGCTGTGTAAATATTATGATCTAGAAATAATACAAATGTCAGACACCGAAGACGATCTTCAAAGAAACAGGAGTAATTGCTTTGCTGTGTGTTCCGGTCCTTGCCTGTTGTAATCTTTGAAAACACAGTATATTTATTTTCCTGTGTTTTGTCTTTCTTTCTCTGTGTAAAAAAATCCAGAATTCTGCATTAACGCATCATGCATTAAGTCCTGCTTATTGAAGTTCATATTTGAGTTAAAATGTTTAAATGTACATAAGAGCTGATGCTTTATGTCATTTCTTGCTTGATTTTAAAATGCTGCATTGTGAATGTCTTAAATGTTGTTTTGCCATATTAGTCATATTTCAGTCTCTGAGTGAAACACAAATGTTTGTTTATTTATTTATTCATACATAGTTGCGTATTTAGCAACTGAAAGAATTATTCCCCACCCTGGAGTTTCGATGAAGAGCACTAAAGAGGTTTGACTCCTAATACTAACTTTTTTTTTTTTTTTCTCTCCCTTGTTTTCATGGCATGAAGACTGCAGGCCAAACTGTAAGGTAAGACAGACCAGCTCTGTACTTCTGCCGTCGTCTCGTCTGTGTTCCTTTCTCCTCCCCGTGCACCAGTGCACCACCGGCTCGCTCGCCTTGATTGATTTTTGTGGGGCCTCAGACTTCGCTGTCGTCCTGTGCCCCGTCATATTCCGGTAGTCAACAGTAACCCGATGCAAGGCCTCCGGGGTTCCGGGGGCTTCTCCCGGAGACCGCCTGTCCAGGCTGAGCTCAGAGGAGGACATGGCTCCAGGGAGGACATGGCTCCAGGTCGCATGCAGGGGAGGAGAGCAGGGCTGTCAATTTCCCTGAGAATAGTCGTCGAATGTGACTACACGGAAATAATCAATAGCCAAACGATAGTCGACTTCGTACATATTGAACTACCAAAGAAAATATCGCGTAGAATTACCAGGCCGTTAAATGCGTCGCTGACGAGAGGGACACGGCCGATATAAAACAGTCATAGCGCTGCGCTTCATGGCAAAATCATACAGCAGTTATGTTTGGCCATAATCAAAGAAAACTGATGAAAATAAATGCCAAGTCACACAATTGACAATACCATTTTATAGACAAACAGTGGCAAAATGGCCAATATAACATACCAACAATTGCAAAATACCATTTCATAAGTGATCTTAATTGGTAAAGATGTCAATACATGCAAAAAAATTTATTTACGGCATATAAACAATGAAAAATTTATAACAATAAATGGCAAGAATAAAATAACCAGCCTCAGTGTCTCTTTCGTGCTGCAATACAATTTTATTTTTTTAAACATCGCTTTTTAAGTGCTGAGTAATTATCTTCATCCACCGTTTGTCTTTTGAATTTATTGCTTTTTGAAAGGTCCCATATTTTGGTAAATGACATTTCTGTTGCTATGTGGATTATAAAGGAGTCGTAGGTGCTATACAAACACTGTGAAAGTATCAAAACGCCCAAATAAATCCACCCAATCCGTATTTAGAAACTGTGCTTTTAAAGAAGTCGTTCGTACGTTCGGACTTTCATAACTTTATGACGCCACAGCTATTCGCTGATTTGTATATCCAGGCACTCGGCACAGACGGCATTCAGTTCATTCCGGAGCTTGCCAGCCAATCAGAACAGGTTCACTAATATCAATGAGCCTTATAGACACAGTCACTAAAACAGTCTGTTCTAGGTAAAGCTCATGAGAGGCGCTGGAGAATGGAAAACTGGATAGCGATTGTTTTTGGCACTTAAAACCACACAGATGTGTTTTTGTGTGTTATCACGGCCTATAATAAAACACTGCAAAGGTGTACTGTATGGGACCTCTAAAATCTTTGGTAGTGTATTAAAATGGCAAAGGTAGGCCTCCAAGCCCGATGCGGATGGCATTTTTCTTGTCTTATGTTGACACACTGTTGTGGACAACCGTTGTGATTTGTGCAAACCCCCGTCCAGGCATACTGTTGTATAAAAATAAATTTTTAAAAAGTCATAGCATAGGCAGTGCCCCCTAAAGACTGGAGTCGCAGCTGAGCGCAGCGGAGCGGAGCGGAGCACGTGGAGAGGGCGTCTCCGGGGCGGGCGCGCCGCAGGGGCCGTGGGCTCAGTGCGGCGGCTCACGGGAGCATACGGAGCGCCGCGCGCGCTCCCCCTTCACGGCGTGCAGCCCGGGAGTCTGACTGCAGATGGGTAGATAACACCACACCCCGCTCGGGAGGGACTCTGTGGCTAAAGTCTAGTGCAGCGAAACCATTACAGGATTAAGAGCTACTGACTGAACTGTGCCGCCTGTAAAAAGCAGAGGTAATTTCTCCTAGGCCCTGGTGATCCATGTAATATTGGTCCCCCCCCCTTCCCCCCAGGCCGTTGTGACAGGCCTACGGGCGCATCTGCTCCCTCTCTCAGGCACGGACTTTAACTTTCATCATTTTTATAGCGCATTTCATACAAATGATTATAATCCAATGCGCTTCACAGACCGTAAAATAACCGTTACCAAGAACAAATCACAACGGAACCATCGCAGTGAGACACCAGAGCAGTTGGCGCCCGCAGTAACACACTCCAGTCTCCTGACGGTGTCAGCTTTTTGTTGTGTGTTTTGTTGTCGTCTCTAGTTGGCCAGTGTCTGTCACCAGTGTCTGTCTCCCCGGCTGGCTGTGTGCTAACTCTGCCCTTGTGTTCTCTCTTCGTCTCTTGTCACCAGTTTGTCCCCGGTGACAAGTACAGGGCGTGTGTCAAAGTGATTCGGCCCATCGCCCCCGGAGAGGAGATCACCTGTTACTACGGCGACAGCTTTTTCGGCGAAGATAATGAAATGTGTGAATGCAGCACATGTGAGAGGTGAGGGAGGAGATGTGAAGGGCCGTGTCTCCATCGCTTTGCTGTTGAACCATTTCCTTTCGCATGAACTCATTAATGCCCGATGACTAATGCATTTTTGCGGTCCACATGTCCATGTTCAGGTTTTATAATGCCTTATGGTGTCCCTTCTGTGTTTTTTCTGTTGTGTGTGCATGTTCACTGCTGCCTCGGGTCTTTTCAGGAAAGGAGAGGGATTCTTCAGGCACAGAGAAAGACAGCCGGTTTCTGAGGACCCAGGAGATGTCGCTGGGCAGAAGTACAGCTTGAGGGAGACAGACCTCCGACTGAATCGGGAGAAAGGGAACTGTACCCCGGGGTCTATCCCTGCGCCCATAAGCACAGGTAGTACTTTCTTACTGTACACATTCTACTGACTCATTGTCTCTGTAAATTCACTTTGGTGGCCAAGATGTGCTTGTCAAATCTTGCCATCTCAGTTAATATCATGAATATCCTGTTTGTTGTATGTATATGTACTTCTAGGTACACTATATACACTCACCGAGCACTTTATTAGGTATTTATTAGACTCCTGACCCGGATCTACATGATTGTATGCATTGCACTGCTGCCAAACAATTGGCTGATTAGACAATCGCATGAATAAGTAGGTGTAATAAAGAAAAAATGTTCCTAATAAAGTGCTCGGTGAGTGTATGTGGCATATGTCCCAGTCAGACTGAGCAAATTCCAGATTTCAGTGCCTCCTTTCAGTGCCACTTTAAAATACATTGCCTGAGCGGCCAAATTAAATATCAAACTTTCCTCTGCCCCCTGGTGCTCCAAAATGGGAGTTACAGGCAGCAGAAGCATCCAATCCTGGCTGCACTGGCTCACCAGTACGCTCGCTCAGTCAGGGAGAGCAGGTACATCTAGCAAGCTAACTCAAACTCAAGCGGTCAAATGCCCAATTCAAATGGTCTTATTCCAGTGATTTGTATTTATTTATGATTAAAATGGTTAAATATATTGAACATATTGATACAGTTAATATACTAAACGGTAAAATGAAGTGTGGCTGCGCAGTGAGGAGCCGTGTGCTGGCGTGGTGTAGGGTGAATCTGCTCATCTGGGGGCCGTTTGGCAATTTTCGCATTAATGGATGAGATTAGAATTAGGGCTTGGTGCTAGTGCTAAAGTACAAAAGCTGATATCAGCACTCGTATCAAAGGCTGGTGTGATGTAACGGTCAAACTGCGGCCGTTGGAAATGTTTTGGAACTTGCGTGCAAAATGCTTAAAGAGGGTATCAGGTGATATTGTTGCCTGACTGAGGAATTTTGTAGGTATTGTTTTAATACCAGTATTGGCAAAATATAAACGATACCCATCCCTAATTCAGATATAGCTTAAGTTCCTCATAACATTGTGGGTATTTTTCAATGAATTTATTGAATGTTAATTCAGTTTATGATTTGACTGACATGAAATAGAATTGATTCTAACCCTGATACCAGCTGATGTTTACTTAAATCTGTTTAGGGTGGCCTGTAGCGTAGTGGTTAAGGTAAATGACTGGGACACGCAAGGTCGGTGGTTCTAATCCCGGTGTAGCCACAATAAGATCCGCACAGCCGTTGGGCCTTAACCCTACATTGCTCCAGGGGAGGATTGTCTCCTGCTTAGTCTCATCAACTGTACGTCGCTCTGGATAAGAGCGTCTGCCAAATGGCAATAATGTAATGTTCATTCTGCTTTGTCTTAACTACACAGGATTATTTTGTGGAAGGAGCTAATATTCCATAATGATCACAGTTATCTTTTTTTTTTTTTTTTTAAGTATCTGTCTTTCTGTGTTGTATAAACTACAGTCTTGCTAAATGGAGGTTTTAATGTCTCTACCCTGTTGGTTGCAGCTCTTTCCCCAAGATTTCCCCTGTCCCAGAAGATGAAGAAAAACGTTCATGCAATGAGCAACAGGACAAGAAGGAAAAACAGAGGCAGACCCGATGAGCAAGAGAGTGGAGAACAAAAGCATACCTTGGTGATCCACTCTCTGTCGCATGTCGTGTTGAAGGACCTGAGGGTGTGTCTGCACCGCTGTCCCGCTGACTTGCTCTTGAAGTTCAGGCGGTCCACCAGTGGAGGGAAGTACTCGACCTGCCCGTCCAAAACGGCAACGCCCGAAGACACAGAGACGCAAGGTGGGCCCGCGACCCCTCTGGCCCCAGGCAGAGACGAGGGCGGGAAGGAGAACGAAAGCACTTTTAATCATAAACCAGCACCTGAGCTGAATCCGCAGCCTTTCACCCTTGGCCCTGCTCCACGTGAAGACAGGATCGATGGGCAGAACGGGCGTAAGATCAGCCAGCTGGAGAATATTAAACTGGTGGACACGGCGCCACTTACTGTACAATCGGTGAACTCCCCTGTCACGAGGAACATGGACAGAAATCAGTGTGCAGGTTCTAATGCCGGCTCACAATCAGCTGTTCACAAAGTTCTTGTCACAAATAAAAGGAACAGAGCCAAGTCGGCCGTTATGAGAGAAAGCAGCAACCGCCCTTGTGCCGCGGGGGGGATTTGTAGCAGTAGCATTAACAATGGCCTTGGTTACACAAATGGCGTTGACTGTGGTAAAACAGATGCTGTGGATATTGCTGTCAAAGCTTCTTCTAGTGAAAGCGACTGCATTACTATCGCTAATACCAGATCCAGCAGTAGCGTGTGCTATATCATTAACCGAATATACACTGGAGTAGGGGAGTCAAAGAGCAGCGAGCTGCAGCGTGCAGGCTCTCCGCCTGTCGACGGGGGGAAGGATCAACGGGACGCACGCACCCGGGGGACTGATGACGCACCGCAGGACTCAAAATGCAAATCTGAGGAAAGCGGTAACGGCAAAAGTGTCTCCGTCGACTCCGGACACCTGGAATGTAGAAATGAAAATTGCGGCACAAACCCGTGTCAGCTTGTCGCCGCTCTTGCCACTGTTCCCGCTCACTCTGTCAAGTCCCACAACTCGTCCGCCCTGTCACCCTACGGCCAGTCTCTTCTGTTTGGGTTAATGCAGTATCTGACTGTGGATGTGGTTAGGATATCCTCTCCAGAAGGTAAGGAACCAGGACGGGTAGTTGAGGGTGAGCAAGAGGGGGGTGTCGGTGGGAAAGAGGAGAAAGCTGAAGTGGGAAATGGGACCGTAGAGGAGGGAAAGACTGACGTTAAAGATTCCAAACCAAGTTCCAAAAGAAAAGGCAAGGCCCGCTCCAGACCCAAAAGTAAGAGAGGGGTAAAGGTGGTATGTGTCGGAGCGGCATGTTGCCAAGGTGAAAGTAGCAACGGGGGATCTGAAGAAGTGACAGGGTTACAGCCGGTAGTGCAGGAGAAAGTGGGAGAAGAAAAAATCGAAACCATGGGAGTTAAAGGTGAGGAGGGTGTAAATGGAACCGAGGACAATGCAGAAAGTGGTGACAGGAGGGAAGACCTAATCCAAGAGAGTGCTACGACGGTGACAGTGGAGACGGGTGGGGAGGAGGAGGCCAACAGTCAAGGGGTTGAGGAGCAAGGGGAGGAAGATGGCAGAAAGCAGGAGGAGAAAAATAGTGAGAAAGGTGAGAAAGATAGGGGGGACAAGAATGATGGAAAAAATAATAGTTTAATTGCAACCACAAATATAGCAGAAGACAAAGAGAAGGAAAGCACAGTAGACAAAGAGCAGGAAGTTACAGAGGAGAGAGAAGGAGCGAAGGGGAAAGGACAGCCAATCGTTCGGGGCAGAACTCTGAGGAAGGGCATGTGGATGAACGTGAATCGGGAAGTTGGGAAAAGGGCAAAAGTAGAAAAAATCAATAAAAAGGTTTGTTTGAGAGATCAACCTGAAGAGGGGCACTCAAAAACCACTTGCAGCCAGATTTTGGAGAGTATTGTTATTAAGGAGGTGAGGATTCTTCTCTCTGATGTCCTTGGGAAGAGAAAAGAGAGACACGGGAACGTGACGGGGGCCGGGCAGGCTGAAACTCCAGGCCCTGAAGAGAGGAAGGATGCTCAGGGAGAGGAGGGAAATGGAGAAGAGAAGACAAAGCTGCTGGAGAAAGGCAAACCAGGAGGAAGAGGAAAGGAGAGTGTGAGCAGCAGGCCAGCAAGGAGAACACTGAGAAATAAAGTACAGGAAAAGGAGAAGAACTCACTCACAAATCTGACGAGTGCAGGGAAACTTATAAAGCAGAATGCCCTGCAGCAAGAACTGCCTCAAATTATTAAAAACCTTCCAGCGCACTGTGTGATTTCAGCTGAACCAATATCACCTAAGCCAACACTTTCAGTCCCAGAGCAACCTGCCGCTGAAAAGGCTGGTCTAAAACGAGGTCCGGATCTCATTCCACAGGCACAGAACCAGGCTCGGATTCCATTAAAGAAAAGGATGTCTCTACAAGCAATGGCTATGAAATATGAACAGAGCTTAAATTCAGCTGTATTAGAAGTCCCATCAGAGAGGGTAACGGAACAACCAGAGCAAAAGCTGGACCCTGATTCAAAAACAATGGAGGAAATGAAAGTACAAACTGAATTATCAAACAACGATTGTGGAAAAGCAGAGGAAAAAAGTGAAAATGGCACAACTCATTCCCATTGTAAGGCAGCGAAGCCTGACAGCGCGCCGAACAAGGCAGCCTTAATTAGAACCTCACGACAAAGCTCAAAGCTCAGACGGCTACATTCTGTGGCAAACGGAAAAGAGCATGTCCAAACAAGCCAAGACCAGACAAGTGTAAGAGCTAGAAAGGCAGAGCAGGAGGCAGGGGGCAGTGAGATAGATGGGCAGAATAAAGACCTAAGCATGGCAGCAGTGTTTCCAGGTGGAGGGGAAACAGATGGAATAGCGAATACCTCAGTAGAGACGGAGCAGAGGAAGGGGACAGAGTCTGGGTGTCAGGAAAACAAGACTGACAGCGAAAAGGAAGTGAGGGAAGAATCTGGCAAGCACATAGAGGAAGTGGACATAAATTCCACACCGGTGATTGATGGTTGCGTGGACCAAAGGATGCCATCTTCAGAGACTCAGATGGCGGGTCCAGAACTTGTAGAAGAGTCTACATCAGATAAGCTCACTGCAGCTCAGCATAGTACTCCGCAGGATAATGAAATAGTTATGGAAAGAGAAGAGGAGAAGCAAACCGAAGTCCAGATTTTGTCTGCCTTTCAAGATTGTCTGGAGAGGGATGATGATCAGAACAGTAACTTGAGAATTCGCCTGAAGAGAAAGAGAGGAGAGGAGTGGGAGATGGAGAGAACTGAGGAGGAAGATATGTTGACGGGCACAAGTTCTCCAACTGAAATTCAGCTTTTTGAGCCTTTTCAGGCCCTCCTGGACTCTGTTTCCATTTTAAACCTTGAGATAGAGAGAGAAGTGAGAGCGGAGATGGCCTTGGAACATGAAGTGGAAGCTAAAAAAGCTACAGAGGAAGGGTGGGCAAAGGAGGCAGTGCTGAAAACGGTTGAGACTGAGAGTCCAAGTCTGGATGAGATAATTGACAAAATGGGTGAAGAAGTGGCAGAACAGAGGGGTGAAGGTTTAGGAGAAGGAAGAGAAGTGGGGGCTGTGAGTGAAGAAGACATAAATTGGGGGGTTGGCGCAATACAGCAGGCTTGGGGAGAGGGAGGGAATATGAGCGAGGGTAGTGCGCATGGAGGCGTAATGGAGAGCGATGCTGCTAGCATGGAGGGTGCGGTTGAAACCAAATTGGCGGATGGGGAAGGAAAAGAGATGAAGCCTGAGGCGAGTGATAGAAACTATGAAGGAGGGGAGGCTAACGGTGCCAACGGAGAAGTAGAGAGCAGGCCACTTATGAGAAAACATTTCAAGGTGGAAGTGGAGGACAGTGATGAAGAGCTGGGGGGAAGGGTTTTGCATGAAGACGGAGGGGACCAAGCCTTGCCGCGAATCAGATTGCGCCGAATGGCGGAAGGGGAGTGGGCTGTGGAGACTGAGGACAGGGAGTGGAATGATGGAGGGAGAGTTTTCCCAAGGGGGACGAGTGGGAGTGAGCGTGAGGCGGTGGGAGATGCTGCAAGAAGGCAGAGACGGCACACATCGTATATCCAAGAGGGACAATTTGGGGGAATCGTGAAATTCCACAAGCCAGAAGAAGACGAATGCTCACCACCGTGTTCTCGCCTCAGAAGGAAAGTTAAACAGAAGCGACGGAGAGGCGTCCCTGCTGGCCCTCTGAAAACCGAGTCATTCGGCCTCCCGCTGTCTCTCTCGCCCCTGTCTCTCAACTCGCCTCACCACAGCTCGCCCGAAGATCCTCTGTCATCTGAGCCTCAGAACTGGAGACGGATGGGGAGGGAGAGGAAGATGGTTGAAATCCGGAAGGTGAGAAAAATACGACCGAAGCAGAGCAGAGCACTGAGGAGGAGGAGGAGGCGGCGGAGAGAGGTCAGGAGGTCTGCTGGTCCCGGCCAGAGCCTCCTCCAGATCAACCAGGGCCTCTCCACAGTCCCCACATTTGAAGCATCAAACCAAGCACAGATCTCTGAAAGAAGCATTCCCAATGACACCAATTCTACCTCTCAGCCCCAGCCTAAAGCTCATTCTCCTCTCTTCTCATTGATTGAGGGGTCACTCCTTAACATTGAGTCCAACAGCACAAACTGTTGTGAAGATCTCCTAGACTTCCAGACTTTAAACTTGGAAGGCTATTACCATCTTCCTCATCAAAGTAACTTCCAAAATGCTCTTAATGCATTTTGCCAAGACCAGGAAGAAAACCATTCGGATTCCTTCAATAGTCCTTTCTCCCAAACACCTTCCGAAACATGGCATCCAGGCACTCCATATCTCGACACACCAAGTCCAGGAAGCAACTTCAGTTCAGGTGCAGATCTGCAGAGTTTCCCAGATTTCACTTGCCCTAAGGGTGTCTCACTCTCTTTAGGTGAGGACCACACATCCACCAAAGATACATTGTCTTTTAATGCACTTGGTTTCACAGCCGTCTCTGAAGCTGGAGCACAGGGCACCCATCCCACATTGAATTTCTGTCCTGATAAAAATCAACAAGCCCTCCACGCAAAGGCAGACTCTAAAACCCGGCAATCTCTCGCTGACAAACATCAGAGCTCCAGCAAAGAGTTGTTCATGTTTGGCACTTCGGCCAGTCCTGGGTGTGCTGCTCCTAGCTTGCTGTCTCACGATTCGCAAGTCAATCGACTCAACTACAGCTTTACAGGTTCTGCCCAGTCTGCTTGTGCCAAAGTCCAGCCTGAATCCCAGAACAAAAGCATTCAGCCTTTCCACAGCATCAGCACCGCAACGAAACAGGAACTCTTTTCCACCAGCCACACAACTCCAAGCACATTCAGTGTCGGGGCTCCGAGTTTTCAAACAAAGTCCTTTAACTCACCAGCAGGGATTAACTCCTCTTCTTTCCAGGAGTCGCATGCAGTCGGCCACGGAGAACCATTTTGCTGCACCTATGGCAAAAATACAGGCCTGTTTGAAAGCTCCAGTTATTTGGGCAACCACTGCAAAGATGCAGGTACTACACTGGGCAACCCCAGCCTGCCATACAAGCCTTCAGGCCCAAAGCCTGGGTACATTGACCCAGGAAAAAATCGCATCGGTTACCAAGCCTCAAACCCCAGCATTGCATGTCACCAAGGAGGATATCCAGAGTATGACAGAGGTAATGTTAATTACGAAGCAACAGACTATTCAAACAAACCTCTCTCCCATGGTGACAGAATTCACCCAATTTACTATGTGACCACCAGTAAAGAGACGATGGCCTTTAATAAAACACCTCCTGATAAATCAAGTCTTTGCTGCAATTTGTCAGACCGAAACATCTCCACTTTCCACAAGTCCTTCTGTCCCTTCAGCGCAGTGCATCAAAGTTACACCATACCTCACGGCAAAAACTCAAATCAAGGCAAGTTGGAAAGTTTGCCACTCTCTCAGAACCCCCATTCCAGCTGTACTCCGTCTGCCCTTCCCCAACATAGGGGGCCACTGTCTTTCTCCAAGTCCCCCGCTTTCACGCAGTGCGACCCCTTTGTCTACAGCTCATCGGAAGCTATGGGCAAACCGCAGTCCGTGCCTCAGCATAGTGGCCCAGACGTGGCCCGTAAACCCTCCGATCAACATGCGTCCGCGAGCAAGTCTCACCCCTGCAGCCAGGCCTCCCCGTACGTGTTCAACTTCACTGGCGACCACTCGGTGACTCTGGGCTATAAAGACGGAGGGGAGTATATGAATTACTCAGGGGCCATGCCGAGCAGCTACACCTACCGCTGCCTAATGGAGCCCTCCGGGACGCAAGGGCGGCTGGTGCTGGAGCCGTGCGGCCCCGTACCTTTAAACTGTCCCCCCTCCGCGCCCCTGGGTGCCTTCGCAGGCCTGAGGGGTGACATGGATGTACAGGGTAAGAAGGACCCGCAGCAGTCCGGCCAGGGCTCCTCGCACGCCGGCTCTGCCCACAGCTCTGTGTCCTCCCACCCCCTTGGCTCTGTTCACACAGACAGGAAGCCCAAGAGACTTAGACTGGTGGTGACTGATGGCTCGGTGGATCTAGACCTACAGTACACCGACTGATCGTCTGGCTATCTAGGCTTTAAAAAAAGACTCAACTAGTTCAAACCTCCCGTGTATTTATTTGCTGTACTTGTAAGACCAGGAGTTTACGTCACGGCCGCACAATAGTACTGTTCGTTTTTCAATACGAGTCATTTCTGCCTGAGCCTTTTCTTAAAAAAAAAATAATAATAATAATAAAAAAAGTGTGCACAGGTTGTTTTCTTTTCCCATAATAAATCAAATCGGTTTTATTTTCGCCCCAAAATCTATTTAAAAAAATGTGGTCACATCCCTGTAAAAGAGATGTGTGTATTTAAAATGATTACTACTGGTGAAATCATAAATTAAAGTTCAAGGATGAAGGGCTAAAGCTTGGATAGTATGTGATGGATTGTGCGTCTCCCTGTGCAAGGTGTGATGCACTTTATACCCACGAGGAAGGCGTAAGATATTCGATGTTGTTATTTAACATCCATTTTTGAGGTAGGAACACAATTCTCTCCTGACCTGGCATAGCAGAATGTAGCCACATGGTGGGGTAGTTGTACACATTAAGTGAATATATGTACCCTCATTAAATGTATTTAATTCCGTTCTCTTTTTTTAATACAACGTAATTTTTATATACAGTTAAGTGGTCATTGAATATTTACATGTATCAGAGAAAGGGTGTTTGTGTGTGTATGCATGTTTATGCATACTGTGTGTGCGTGTATGTATACATGTATGTGTATACTTTGCGAGTGATTTTGTGTGTGTGTGTGTGTGTGTGTGCACATTGCCTTACGAAATGAGATGAAATGAAAGGAGCAGTCAGCGAGGCAGTAATTGTTGTGTATTATTAGTGTAGTTGAAAAGGCCCGGTTGATGGGAGCCTCTCTGAGGGGCTGTGTGAATGCACTGTAAATGCACATCTGGGCTACTGTACAGGAAGCCAGGCCGACAGGCGGGATGCAGCTCTGAATGGCTTCTTAAACCTTTCGGGGGAGGTGAGGGGTGAAAATGGAAATGTTCTCCACCCATTACAGAACCTCAACGTTGGATCTCCTGCAAGCCCTTGTAATTACAGAAGCTCTTAAGCACACCGTCTCTGCTTTGTGTAAAACACTCATTAAGGGGTGGTGAAGGTGTATCCGTTGACGTTCTGGTAATGCCAAGCTAGCTTTTTTTCTTGTTGTGGTTACGTTTGTTTGATCGCATCTGTAGCTGAAGAAGGCAGTCAGACTTTGCTGACAGTACCAACTGTTATTGTTTCCAAGTGTAAATGGCTGAGCAGAGTGCTGATGTGTAGATCATTAGGCAGCATTGTTTCACATGTATTTGTAATACATGGCTTGTGTTTGTCCCTGCTGTACCCATATTCAGTTATAAATGGATAGTGAAATGGTTGGCGGATGTTAGTTACATAATAGTGTGCAGAACCCAACCAGAACATGAGACTCGGGAGAGAGGACTGGAATGAGAGGGATTTGTGATACTGTTTTTTTTGTTTTGTTTTACTTTTGTTTTTTTTTATAAATAAAAAACAAAACGGTCCCGACATGACACTTTGTTTAAATTAAGCTGGGCAGTGTGTATGTATACATGTGTTTTTGTGTTTGTAGTTGAGACAGGAAAAAATGGCCAATTTATTATTTATTTCAATATCTCTGGTCTTAATAAATGGTGCTTTAATATAACTTAAATGTAATAAACTGATTGTATATGATATGAAGTTAACGGTAATGGGTAAAAAAAATAAAAATGAAAAAAAAAACCTTTTTTTCCTGTACTTTTCCGGAAAAAAAATGGTGTCCAATTTAGTGTATATCCCAGGAAAGCTAATTTTTAGGGTAATTGGTGGGGATGTATGTTCAAAGCCTTTTGTAAGTGATAAACTGGAGGACCGATCCTTTCTAATGTTCTGCTGTAAAATAATACATTGGAAAAATTAAAGTTTAAACATGTTTGTTACCATTTTGAGTAATTGTGTGGTTGTATGCACAGATCTCACTCCCCCCTTGTTCTCCTTTTACTGGCCTTTTCACTCCTCCCATTTCCCCCATTTCAGCCTAATGATGGCTTGCTTCACTGATAGTGACAGCTCTTTGGATCTCATATTGAGAGTTGACAGCAACAGATTCCAAATGCAAATAGCACACTTGAAATGAACTCTAGACCTTTTATCTGCTCCATGGTAAATGATATAATGAGGGAATAACACACACCTGGCCATGGAACAGCTGAACAGCCAATTGTCCCATTACTTTTGGTCCCTTAAAAAGTGGGAGGCACATATAGAAACTGTTGTAATTCCTACACCGTTCACCTGATTTGGATGTAAATACCCTCAAATTAAAGCTGAAAGTCTGCAGTTAAAGCATATCTTGTTTGTTTCATTTCAAATCCATTGTGGTGGTGTATAGAGCCAAAAAGAGGAGAATTGTGTCGATGTCCCAATATTTATGGACCTAACTGTATATATATATTTTACCTCTGTCCTCAGATTTCCTTTTTTTCCTCCTTTCAGCCCATCTGTCAATTCCCCATCTCTGCTCCTCTCTCTCATCCCCTCGCTCCAGTCTGTGACCCACTTCTCTCCCCCACCCCCACCCCCCCCCCTGCGGCGAGCGAGGGGTTAACTCCGAAGGCAAGTGGGACAGATTTCTCCATAAGGAGGCCAGGGGCAGAGTGGAGAAGTGTTTTCAGTGCAGACTGAAATCCTGAGTGCTTTCTCGACTCCTCGAGAAGGGGCGGGGTGGGACTGACGCGCGGATGCGCACCCTCACACTCCTGGGCCTGTCCGAGGGCGCCCCCCTCCAGCGCCCCCCCCCCCCCCCCCAAATCAATTAAACAAGCCTGCAAAAACAGGTGGTCGCGGGCAGAGGTGCCAGTGTCAGCGTCCCGTCTGAACAGGGCCGGGCACCTGAGCAGGGCCTCATGCTGAACGACAGGCCTCGGCTAAACGCTCCCCCGAGGGACACTCGAGTCCCTCACCGGCGCACCGGCCTTCTTCCTATGACTCGTGCTCGAGACCGCATTATTGCCCATGGCCAGTACAAGGCTCCACGGCGCAATGGTTACACATTTAAAACCGAGATGTACACGATACAAGAAAAATAAATCCCTTCTATTGCAACCAACGTGAACAAGAGAATGTTGGGCACGTGCGAGAAAGTCCTAATAACGGACATTTTGGGATTCATTTTAAAAATAGCCTTAATTTTTTTTTTTTTTTTCTCAATCATTACAAGTATTTCTATATGGATAATGGACAGCTATTAACATTAGCAGTACTGTTGTCTCATTTACAGCACTAAAGGTAAACGGTTTTTTTTGGAATGGGGGGGGCAGATTTCTCATGACCGTTTCATTTCTTCAGCACCTATTTTTGACTTAATTTAGCCAGCAGCTGTGGATGATCTCATTCCTGAATCAGGCGAATGCACGGGTCTGCGGGCCTCACCAGGCTCCACAAGCTGCTGCTCTCTCTCTGCTCAAACCGGTGTGGCTGTCGTCATCTAATTTAGCCTTTTTTTGACATACAATGCTTAAAGGTACAAAAGGTAAGATTTTTGTGTTAAAATATTGTTACATCATTGTAAATCCCTTCCTGTCGTTGAAAAAGGCTCACTGACATTGATTTGCCCCCTGCCTGTTTTTATAGTCCTTAAATTCGGGTTTCAAAATATACAGTTTACGGCCCAACACTCTCTACCAAAACATTGCACAACTACAATAATTAAAGCTCATTGGTTGAAAATTGGTTCTAATTGCCACATCCAATGGAGTTTCAACATCAGCGCGTTCACAGATAAGGGGGAGGGATAAACTTGTGGTTTGAGGGGGAGGGATAAACAGTGTTGTGGTTGTGTTGAGGGATAAACAGTGTTGTGGTTGTGTTGAGGGATAAACAGTGTTGTGGTTGTGTTGAGGGATAAACAGTGTTGTGGTTGTGTTGGGGGATGAACAGTGTTGTGGTTGTGTTGGGGGAAAAACAGTGTTGTGGCTGTGTTGAGGGATAAACAGTGTTGTGGTTGTGTTGGGGGATAAACAGTGTTGTGGTTGTTGTTCGTTGCTGCTATTCCTCTCTTGACCACCTATTGTACCTTTAAAGTACAGGCATTTAGCTTTAATTTGAGGGATTTTACATCCATGCTGGGTGAACAATGTAGGTTTTATAGTTCCCCCAATTAACACCCCCCAAAAGAGGTGTGTTAAGTTTCATCATTAGCTCATACATAAAAGAGTTAGCAAAAGGTCTAGAGTTGATTCTAGGAGTGCCAACTGCATTTGGAGTCTGTTATTGTCTCCAAGTCAATCACCTGACCTAAATCCAATTTCACTTCATACCCAGCATCTCGTGAGGTCTATGGGTCGTAGACTTTAGGCAGTCATTGATTGCTAAGGATTTGCAGCACAATACTGAATATTATTACTTTTAAGTTTATGCTAATTTGTCCAATTACTTTTGGTCCCCTAAAATTGGGTCGAGGGGGACTATGTATGAAAAGGGCTGTAATCACTGTCCAAATACTTTAAGACTGCACTGTATGTATACCTTTATGCATATGATGTTGTGTTTTTGGAGTGTTATGAAATAATGTCCTTTTAAAGTGGCATTTTCAACAAGAAGCATGTTGTTTATATGAGTGGGTTGATGGTCCATCAATGAGAAAATAGTACAGGAGAATGCTGTGGGAATGTAAAGCTTGGCCCCAGAAGCAATTATTATTGAATAATATATTGTAATTAGAGCGCATTGTATTATTCACCCCAAGTGCAAAAACGCAGCATTATCACACATCAAGCAGCCTACAAAAGCTATCGATTTGAAATGGTTTCATCAAGCGCCTTGATCAATCACGAGAGGAATTGATCTATGCCAAATGCTGCTAAGGCACTGTGAAACCATATGATTTTTACCTTTGCATATGGGCCATTCCATGGAAAGGATGCCTTTTGAAAAGTTAATATTTCATTTAATTAATATTTGTCAATTTTTGCATGTCTTTGGGGAAAAAACACACAACTTGAAGTGATAGGAAATGTCTCATGCCCAACTCAGGCTGCATACACTTTGTCTTTATTGAGTTTCTTCAACATGTTTTGGATATTGTGTCAACCCCGTTACAGACATAATCATTTGTAGTTGGAAAATGTGTCAATAAAAGTGTTTGCTAAATGGTCCTTATATTAAAAACATTTTGATCCCGCTCAATGCTCATTTTTAGATTTATAACAAGTATTCCAGGGTAACTTATTTTCAAGTGACACATCATGTACAGAAAAAAAAAAAAAAAAAAGCTTCCCAGCATGTCCCAAGTCCTTAATAGGCAATTGTTATTTTTACCCAGTCAAAGCGGTAAAATGCAGTTTGTTCCATGGAATGACCCATATACTGAGCAGGAATAGAAGCCTGCTAAACTGTGCTTCATGTCTCTTTTTCTGTGTCGTCTGTAGTTGGATAGCGTTTTTATGATTAGAGTTTTTTGTATTTGGTCGATTTTCTTATCCTGCTGAACGGGGTTTCCCTCTGGGTATAAATCCTGGGTTATGCTCTCCGCGTGGATGGACGCACAGGGTTTTTATGACGTCAAATCGCAACGAACGTGTGTTCAGACCGTTTATGCTCTTTGTAGTTTGTGTCTCCACAGCAAACTGATATTATACCAAAGACAGGACCAGAGGTGTGTCTGCTGATGTGATCGTTTTGGCTGTGTGGATGTGTCGAGGAGAGGAGAGAGGAGAGAGGAGAGTGTCCGATGGATGGATGGATGGATGGATGTGTTGAGCTTCAATCAGGGCTGACTCATCATGCATCTGTGCCCAGTTTTACCCCTTCTCATTTCTACCTCTCTCAGCTGTGCACTACATTACATTACATGTCATTTCGCTGACGCTTTTATCCAAAGCGACTTACAGTCGATTAGACTAATGCAGGGTTAAGTGCTGTGCTCAAGGGCCTAATGGCTGTGTGGATCTTATTGTGGCTACACCGGGGATCGAACCACCGACCTTGCAGGGTCCTAGTCATTTACCTTAACCACTACGCTACAGACTGCCCTCAGTTCTACCCCTCCACACTTCTGGCTTTCATCATCTTTTAATATGCCTCCTCTCCCTTTGTCATTAGGGGCCAAACGGAGGATTGACAACCTTTTTGTAAAGTTCAGGTTCGATCCCGTTCCTGGTGATGCACAGCATGTTTTAAACACCCCCGATAAAGATGTACACACTCAAGCACTTGATTAGGAAAATCTTTACTTTATTACACCTACTTATTCATATGATTATCTAATCAGCCAATTGTGTGGCAGCAGTGCAATGCATACAATCATGTAGATACAGGTCAGGAGCTTCAGTTAATGTTAATATCAACCATCAGAATGGTGATAAAATGTGATCTGAGTGACTTTGACGGTGGAATGATTGTTGGTGGCAGACAGGGTGGTTTGAGTATCTCAGAAACTGCTGCTCTCCTGGGATTTTCACACACACTAGTCTCCAGAGTTTGCAAAGAATGGTGCAAAAAAACAAAAAATAAAATCCAGTGAGCAGCAGTTCTGCAGACAGAAACGCCTTGTTAATGAGAGACGTCAGAGGAGAATGTCCAGACTGGTCAAAGCTGACAGGAAGGTTACAGTAACCCAAATAACCCCACTACAACAGCGGCATGCTGAAGAGCTTCTCCGAACACACAACGCAACGCATCATAACTCTTTAAGTGGATGGGCAACAGCAGTAGAAGTCTAAAGCATGAGTAATAAAGAGCAAATGAGGAGCCGGGTGAGTGTGTGACGCGGCGTGTCCCACATAGCGAGGCGGGGCGGAGAGCGCGGGCGTTGGGGGCTGCAGGGGAGCGCAGTCACCTTGCCCGATATAGCGGCAGCCGTGGGAGACGGATAGCCTGGGCGCGCACCCGACCGGCCGCAACTCCAGGAGGACGGAAAACCGGCCGGAGCTGTGGAGCGAGAGTGAGAGGAGCGTCATCTCCAAACGTGATGGAAAGGGGGCCCAAATCCCAAACGCCTTTGGCGGTTTGGGAACGGAACTTTTCCCCCGCCACCACCATACGGGCCGGGCTGAAAATGGCGGTTTTGAGCGAAGTGGAAACACAAAGCCGTGACTGCCAGGCAGTGCCGCCTCAAGCAGCTCTAGGCGATGGATCCCTGTGCCTCAGAATACAGAGCAGCCAGAAATGAATTTTACATGATCTGCTCATCATGACCGTATTCCATTAACGTGACTCTTTTCTATTAATGCTGCCATATTCCGTTCATGGGGGATGGGTGCAGAGCTTTACAGGATGAAGTGTAGCAGATCTGTGAAGGTTATACCACAGTTGGTCTATAAAGGGTGTAGCAGATCTGTGAAGGTTATACCACGGCTGGTTTATAAAGGGTGTAGCAGACCTCTAGGTTATAACAAGGTTGGGTTATAAAGGGTGTAGCAGTCCACTGTAGGTTATAATATGGTTTATAAAGGGTGTAGCAGACCTCTGTAGGTTATAACACGGTTGGTTTATAAAGGGTGTAGCAGACCTCTAGGTTATAACAAGGTTGGGTTATAAAGGGTGTAGCAGTCCACTGTAGGTTATAATATGGTTTATAAAGGGTGTAGCAGACCTCTGTAGGTTATAACACGGTTGGTTTATAAAGGGTGTAGCAGACCTCTAGGTTATAACAAGGTTGGGTTATAAAGGGTGTAGCAGTCCACTGTAGGTTATAATATGGTTTATAAAGGGTGTAGCAGACCTCTGTAGGTTATAACACGGTTGGTTTATAAAGGGTGTAGCAGACTTCTAGGTTATAACACGGTTGGTTTATAAAGGGTGTAGCAGCCCTCTAGGTTATAACAAGGTTGGGTTATAAAGGGTGTAGCAGACCTCTATAGGTTATAACACGGTTGGTTTATAAAGGCTGTTGCAGACCTCTAGGTTATAACAAGGTTGGGTTATAAAGGGTGTAGCAGTCCTCTGTAGGTTATAACATGGTTGGTTTATAAAGGGTGTAGCAGACCTCTGTAGGTTATAACACGGTTGGGTTATAAAGGGTGTAGCAGACCTCTGTAGGTTATAACACGGTTGGGTTATAAAGGGTGTAGCAGACCTCTAGGTTATAACACGGTTGGGTTATAAAGGGTGTAGCAGACCTCTAGGTTATAACACGGTTGGGTTATAAAGGGTGTAGCAGCCCTCTAGGTTATAACAAGGTTGGGTTATAAAGGGTGTAGCAGTCCACTGTAGGTTATAATATGGTTTATAAAGGGTGTAGCAGACCTCTGTAGGTTATAACACGGTTGGGTTATAAAGGGTGTAGCAGACCTCTAGGTTATAACACGGTTGGTTTATAAAGGGTGTAGCAGACCTCTAGGTTATAACAAGGTTGGGTTATAAATGGTGTAGCAGACCTCTGTAGGTTATTACAAGGCTGGGTTATAAAGGGTGTAGCAGTCCACTGTAGGTTATAATATGGTTTATAAAGGGTGTAGCAGACCTCTGTAGGTTATAACACGGTTGGTTTATAAAGGGTGTAGCAGACCTCTAGGTTATAACACGGTTGGTTTATAAAGGGTGCAGCAGACCTCTAGGTTATAACAAGGTTGGGTTATAAAGGGTGTAGCAGACCTCTAGGTTATAACACGGTTGGGTTATAAAGGGTGTAGCAGTCCTCTGTAGGTTATAACATGGTTGGTTTATAAAGGGTGTAGCAGACCTCTGTAGGTTATAACATGGTTGGGTTATAAAGGGTGTAGCAGACCTCTGTAGGTTATAACACGGTTGGGTTATAAAGGGTGTAGCAGACCCCTAGGTTATAACACGGTTGGGTTATAAAGGGTGTAGCAGACCTCTAGGTTATAACAAGGTTGGGTTATAAAGGGTGTAGCAGTCCACTGTAGGTTATAATATGGTTTATAAAGGGTGTAGCAGACCTCTGTAGGTTATAACATGGTTGGGTTATAAAGGGTGTAGCAGACCTCTGTAGGTTATAACACGGTTGGGTTATAAAGGGTGTAGCAGACCTCTAGGTTATAACACGGTTGGGTTATAAAGGGTGTTCCAAATTTGGGTTGGCATTAAAACCTACAGGAGCAGGGTTGGGCAGCCCTGCTGTAGAGGATATAGGTGGGACTGGTATGCACGTGTATACCCCGTATCGAGGTGGCTATGTGTATACCCCGTATCGAGGTGGCTATGTGTATACCCCGTATGGAGGGGGCTACGTGTATACCCCGTATCGAGGTGGCTACGTGTATACCCCGTATAGAGGTGGCTACGTGTATACCCCATATCGAGGTGGCTACGTGTATACCCCTTATCGAGGTGGCTACGTTTATACCCCGTATCGAGGTGGCTACGTGTATACCCCGTATCGAGGGGGCTACGTGTATACCCCGTATCGAGGTGGATGTGTGTATACCCCGTATCGAGGGGGCTATGTGTATACCCCGTATCGAGGGAGCTACGTGTATACCCCGTATCGAGGGAGCTACGTGTATACCCCGTATCGAGGGGGCTATGTGTATACCCCGTATCGAGGTGGCTACGTGTATACCCCGTATCGAGGGAGCTACATGTATACCCCGTATCTAGGGGGCTACGTGTATACCCCGTATCGAGGTGGCTACGTGTATACCCCGTATCGAGGGAGCTAGTGCTGCTCCACCTTCCCTTGCTGCATGTCTTTAACTCCAGGTGGGGTTATGGGTGGAGCTGCATCGCAGCAGGTAGGTCCATCTGAAGAGGGCACGCAAAGAGCGGAGCTGTCCAGATGTGGTGACTGGCCTCTAGCAGTGCCGAAAAGACAAACAAGCCACTTGCGCTGTCATGTCGCCTTTGATTAAAACATAAACATTACGGTTTATACAACACACACATTTGTCTGAGTTTGCTTTGCACTTCGCCCTGTCTGTATGTTAACCCTGTGTCTGTAACGATTGCATCAGTCCATACATCTGGCTGTGATTCGCCTAGAGCTCAGAATGGAGTCCGGTGAGAGGCTCCACAGTTTAAAAAAATTAAAAACCTGACAAAGATGATTGTAAAATTACACAATATTGACTCGCACACCGGATCGATACGGATCTTTGAATACAAGATTATTTCCATTTTAACCATTTATTTCCGCTTGCAGCAGCAGGTATGCAGAGCATCTTTTACCCCCTTCGCTGAGGTGCGTTTTTCATCTCAGGCTTTTCACTGAGTCCCTTCATAGCTACGGTCTAGATGTCTGTAACATCAGAGAGAGCGGGGGATATGCCTGTATCTGGAGAGCGAGAGCGAGTGTGGGAGAGAGAGAGGCAGGGAAAGAGGGGGAGGGGCGAAAGCGTTAGAGAGAAAGAGAGGTATGGAGGGAGGGTGATGAAGGAAAGGAGCCAACCAACCAGCTGAAAGAAAGCGAGATCAGGGCTGTTTGAACATGCTAGCGTGGAGGGAGAGAGAGAGAGAGAGAGAGAGAGAGGGAGAGAGAGAGGGAGAGGGAGGCTGGTTGTCAGAACCAAGGAAATAGAACTGTTACTATTGCTAACGCTGGAAGATGTAATGAGAGGCGAGGATATGCCATCACTCAGATGTGACTAGCCCGGATAGACCTGACGATGTAATTCTTCCCTGCAGTTGTTGCAGCAGTGCATTGATTTTTTTTTTTATCAGTTCTTTTTTTTTTTTTTACCTGTCTTTCCTCTCTCCCTCTCTCATATTTTTTGCAACTGCCAGCTGCTGGGTCCTCCCTCTCTCCATCCCGCCTCTGTCACTCTCTCTTTCCGTGCGGGGAAGGAGGGAACTACGAATAGAGAGAAAAAGAAGAAGACAGCATTGCACCCAGTAAGAAAAGCAGTGTTTTTGTTTTTTTCCCCCGTTTCTGTTACTGGGAGATAAAGAGGGGATGTGTGCTGTGTGGAGAGATGTGTAGCAAGACTGAGGGGGAACTGGCTGTGGAGGGAAAGGGGGATGTGGGAAGGGGGAAAGGGTGAGAGGAGGAGAGGAGAGGGGGATTGCTGATCAGACCGAGGGATGAGTGTTCAAGTAGCATTGTGCCGAGTGTGTTTGAATCAGGATTGGAGTGAGAAAGGGATGAGAGAGAGAGAGAGAGAGAGAGAGAGAGAGAGAGAGAGAGAGCGCGAGCGAGCGATGTGAGGTGTGAGAGATGTGAGATTTATACTTACATAAATACTGTATTATTGGAATGGCAGAGAGGTACGAGAAAGCTCAAAGGGATTGCTGTAGGAGGTATGGAGGGGTGGATTGTTGTAGGAGGTATGGAGGGGTGGATTGTTGGAGGGGTGGGTTGTCGTAGGAGGTATGTATGGAGGGGTGGACTGTTGGTTGTAGGAGGTATGGAGGGGGTGATATATGAACGGTATGTGGAAAGAAGGATGAATGAAGCAGCACTGGGGGTTGGGGGAATGTTGGGGCGTACGGAGGAACCATAGAAGAAGAGATGAAATAAATTCAGGAAGCTGGCAGTGGGAGAGAGATGTGTGTGACAGAGAGAGAGAAAGAGTGAGAGGTGGGAATGGCACAAGTGAGCAGGAGATGAAATAGTTAATGTGGAAAAGAGGACATGGTGGAATAGCAGAGAAAAAGAGGGAGATGGCGAGAGAGGTGTACGTATGTGTGGGAGCAATTATATAGAGTGAAATAGAGTGAAGCCAGCAATCTATAAAACAGAGAGGGAGAGGGGGGTGGTCTTATTAGAGGTGCCTTACGTCCAGGTTTCTGTCACTTTATGTTGCACACCGCCCACATAACGTTGGCATGCATTAAAATTTGACAGGGTGCAGATGCGCCTAGCAGTTATACGCGCATCAGAAATAAGTCCATGTACTCGTCTCTACATTACGTTCGTGCCAGGTCTGTCAGTCAGGCTGATGCACGAACTCTCAGCTGTGAAAATGTCTGATACTGTACTGAGCACTGTAAATGAGCACACGGTTTGATCCTTACATTACCACTCTCTCTCACTCTCTCTCTCACTCACTCTGTCTCTCACTCTCTCTCACACACACAAGTTCACTCTGCCTCTGTGTTTGGTAGACTTTATTACCATGAAACACATACAGTTAATATTGCCATGATATTATTATATATGAACAGGTAATAAATTGTACCATTTATCTGTGTAGCGGTTATGCTCTGGGGCAGTTACTCACTGTTGTGACAGGCTGAAACAGGTCCACTTTTCTGTCTCTCCCTCGCTCTTTCTCTCTCTCTCTCTCTCTCTCTCTCTCTCACACACACACACATGGAGAGAAACAAAGAAAAGTGACAGTCCTACAGGAGAAGTTTGGAGGAGAGGTGGAGGAAAAGTGTGAAAGGAGAGAAACTTTCCTTCTCTGAAAAGATGATGCACATAAGTCTGTTACCAGCGGTGTCTATTTATAGCGCCTTTGTCTGTAATGTGTGCATGTTCCGTCATTCTCTCCCTCCTGCTCAGGTTCTGAACTCTGTGGAGGGAGTAGGCAGTCTGCTGTGTGGGGTACATAATTACACAGCCATGTGCTGTGTGTGTGTGTGTGTGTGTGTGTGTGTGTGTGTGTGTGTATGTGTGTGTGTGTGTGTGTCTCCGTATGTGACTGTGTGTGCGTTTGTGTGTGTGTGTGTGTGTATGTGTGTGTGTGCGTGTGTGTGTCAGTATGTGACTGTGTGCGTTTGTGTGTGTGTGTGTGCATCTGTGCATCTGTGTATGTGACTGTGGGTGTGTATGTGTGTGTGTGCATGTGTGTATCTGTGTGTGTGACAGTGTGTGCATGTGTGTATCTGTGTATGTGACTGTGGGTGTATATGTGTGTGTGTGCATGTGTGTATCTGTGTATGTGACTGTGTGTGCATTTGTGTGTGTGTGTGTGTGCATGTGTGTATCTGTGTATGTGACTGTGTGTGCATTTGTGTGTGTGTGCATGTGTGTATCTGTGTATGTGACTGTGTGTGCATTTCTGTGTGTGTGTGTGCATGTGTGTATCTGTGTATGTGACTGTGTGGGTAATGGCAGGCAGACCTCCACTCTCCCACCATTTTACCTCTCCACTCTTTCCCATGATCCCGTCTGCTATAAAGGAGTGATCTGGGACATGTGGTGTCCCTTGCGTTGTGACCTACTTCAGTTGTCCTCTCTCTCTCTCTTTCTCTCTCTCCCTCTCTCTTTCTCTCTCTTGCTCTCTCTCTCCCTCTCTCTCTTTCTCTCTCTCTCTCTAATACAGTTCTGTGTTCAATTCAGAATGCTTTATTGGCATGGCATAGTTCATTACATGTTCAAAGCTTTACGTGGGCAAACGCTAAACATCAGGGCATTCCATGCCAATCCAGGAGGGCGCCCCACAGTCCCTCACAGATGTGTCTGTGTGTGTGTGTGTGTGTGTGTGTGTGTGTGTGTGTGTGTATGTGTGTATGTGTGTATGTGTGTATGTGTGTGTGTGTGTGTGTGTGTGTGTCTGTGTGTGTCTGTGTGTGTCTGTGTGTGTGTGTGTGTGTGTGTGTGTGTGTGTTGGTAGATGATGATGAGATACAGGACTGTGAGCTTCATACTCCACTCTGTTTTGCCAGCAGAGCCATTTGAATTTCGCCGGGTATCACGATGAACGTATGGCGGCACGGAATGTGATTTTTACAGGTCCATAACTTTCAAAGGAAAAGCCATAAATCTGTGACAATGTGTATCTAGAGGTAATTTTGTATGTAGAGTTCATATATTGCGGATAGATATAAAACATCTATCTACTTTCGTTTAGGAGATATTTGGTCCTAAAAATTCACTGGAGACCAATTTTGAGTGGTTTTATCTACAAACGTAAACATATTCTTAGTGTCATTTTATTTGTAAATGAGAGTCATCCAAGAGCACTGTGTAAAAAATAAACACGTTAGCTTCTAATAACATTAATTTTGTGATATGACAATTCAATTAGGGAATTTTTGGCACATTTCCCTCTGGAAACCAGTGTCAGAAATGTCATCCGACCCTCTACTTGGATCTGTTCAAGTTACATCCTTAATCAACTTTTCCTGGGAGATTTAGCTTTGGTACTCAGTGGAGTATTATCTAAAATGGAAGAGTCCGATTGCAGTAACCAGTATGTCCACTGTTGACTATTCCACATTTAAAACAGAGCGTAATCTATCACCAATTATCCCTACAACCAAATGTATGGCTTGTCTTTACAAAGTTACGGACTTCATTTTGTGCTGTGGTGCGTTTTTCTTCACGACACCTGGCAAACTTTAAATGGCTCTACTGGCAAAACAAAGTAAAAGAGAAAAAAATCCAAGAGGCGCTGTAGTGCAACCTCCTGGCATTGACATGGAACAGCTCATAGTTATAGTTATAGAGCATAGTTATAATAAAGAAGAGGAAAAACTCCATACAGTATTTGCATACATAGTATACACACATAATAAGCATAAACTTATATATACGTATAAACTTACATACACATACAGTGCACTCCAAAAGTATTGCCGTGGTAAAGTGAAACATATTATTTTTGCTATAGATTAATCTCCCATCAACAGCATGAATGAAATGGCCAGATGAGAGTTCAAAAATATATATGCAGAAAGATTTCTGTACAGATGAGAGCAAAACGAACTTTTACCAAAGCAATGGACAGCCGAAAGCAAGATCCAAAGCACCTTCCCTCTGTGAAATATGGAGGAGGTAGTGTCATGGCTTGGGTTGGCTTGTATGGCTGCTTCTGGAGGATGGCAGCAGTAGGATGAATTGAGAAGGGTACAGACAGACTCTGGACAAACAAGTTCCTCCAAACTTAGCAGACGGTGCTTCGTCCTGCAGCAAGAAAGTTACCCCAAACACACTGCCTATGCAACCAAATAATTCAGCAAAGGGAAAGTTTTGGACTGGCCCAGTCAGTCACTTGATTTTAATTCAACGGAGTGTGCATTTCACTTTCAAACAAATATGCATGTACGGTAAATGCCATGAAATAAAAGCTGATTGTATGTACTTTTATCTAATAGTAATCTTTTGAACTCAAATCCAAATTCAAAGTGTATAGCAAAAATGACAGATTCTATACTTTTGGAGGGCACTGTCTGTATGTACATATGCATTTGCACAAGTCACTCATGTTATGGCAGGCAGTTGGATACAAAGCTGCAAATTTTCTGCAGTTCGCTTCTCTCTCTCTCTGTCTTTCTATCCTCTCTCTTTCTACCTTATGGCAGTGAAAACGGTTTTCTCCCTCTTGGTCAGGACATAACCAAATAACTGTTGTTTATCAATGTGACGCTCAGGTGTAAGCTCAGTAGCCGAGTTGCTTTTCTGTGTTTATTTCATGAATAAAAAATGTAGGCTTAGGGTCTGGAAAGGGAAGTCACCGTTTGTGAGTTTGGTTTCTCTAAAGTATCAAAAGTTTTAACCAATGAGATTGTTATTCAATCCATCAAGCTCTAGCCATCATTATGTCATAGGTGGTTATTTAATGGATGCGTTGGCATGAATAGACCATCTGAAGAGTGCTACGCCTACACAGAATCATGATTTGACAGAAACTGTAACTAACCATTTGCAAAGCACATCCTGTTGGATAGACTTCATCCACTTCATCCATAGGATTACTGAGTCAACTGGACAACTGCTCCTGCTCACGAGAGGCCACTGATCATTAGACTTCTCACAGTAGTGTGAGATTTACCTGGTCAGGTTCACATTTAAGGGTGTAACTTGGGGTGATATGGAGGTTACAACCAGGGGCAAGCTCTACTGGGGCACATGCCCCCTGCATTGACCCTCCTAAACGTGTAGCCATAAAACTGCCTAATGTTTGCTAGCTGCCTCGTACCGGCAAGGACCTATGCTTGACAGTAGGGGTGTTGAGCGAATGTAAGGACAGTGGGGGCTTCGCCGAGAATATTGTAGAGGGGTCTGGGGGCATCCTTCCCTGGAGGATATGTTATAATTTCAAAAAAGGCCAATGCATTAATCTGGTGCTATTTGATGTGAACAATGAAAGCGAACATCAAATAATGTTTTGTTTATAAAAATGATTCATGATAATGAGGAAAAATAACTTCATAAAATAAAGTTATGGATTTCATAATGTTATTGGGATACTGATCCGTAAAATTGGGTGTTTGTCGCAGAATTAAGACGCAGGTGATTTTTGGATGGCAACTGTCAACATTAAGGTAGCCTACAGTGTTATTTGTATCGGCCAATGCATTTTGACAATGACCTACTGCCAAATGCTGGGAGAACGAAGCACAACAATGTATACAAGTTCTGGAAGGCACTGGGATCAAGGTTTCCGTGCATGTCAGTTGTTTTTGACGGCCTTTGTCATGTGTTGAAGCCCAGTGCTCCTTCAACTGTTACGGCAACATCAGTGACAACAGGCGCTCATCGAAGACTAAAACCTCACAATTTAGGGGAGATTCGCCATAAATGTAACAGTTTTTGGATTTTTCTCAGTTCATGTCAGTAATCATTAGCCGTTTTAATAACATTCATAGCTAATCAAGTCTAGCTACTTGGTATAATTACAACAGAGGTGCGGAGTAAACTGATGTTATGTAAGGAAACACATTTCCAATTGTGACATCAGATTATGAAGCATGGGCTTTATTCATGAAAAAAGACTTGACGCGCAAGCAATTTACCATGACGTAAGCTGTGGTGCGTTTGTTTGTTTCACAGCTAAGCTTTTCACAAAGCACATATTGTGCTTATTAAAATGCCAGTGACCAGGTGACTGTTTCTTTTCAATTATTCACTTGAAGCATCCAGAAGATGAGGCTATATGTCAATGCTGCAAGCAAATTAGTTTAATGATAAGTGTGTCATAAAAGCTATCTTAAAAAGTCAAACGTTTTGACACAAAATAAAAATAATAAAAACCCAGCTTCCCCTAAGTAGTTGCAGTTCTCGGAATTTATGCATTTTGACCCCCCTAAAATTCCATCTAAAGTTACACCCTTGCTCACAGTAATGTAACATAAGCCTGGCCAGGTTCACAGTAGTGCAAGTTTAGCCTGGTCAGGTTCACAGTAGTGTATCATTAGCCTGGTTAGGTTCAAAGTAGTGTAACATTAGTCTGCTCAGGTTCACAGTCATGTAAAATTAGTTTGGTCAGGTTCACGTTTACAGTAGTGTAAGATTAGCCTGGTTAGGTTCACAGTAGTGTAGGATTAGCCTGGTCAGGTTCACAGTAGTGTAACATTAGTCTGCTCAAGTACACTGTAGTTTAACCTGATAAGGCTCACAGTTGTGTAAGATTAGCCTGGTTAGGTTCACAGTAGTGTAAGTTTAGCCTGGTTAGGTTCAAAGTAGTGTAACATTAGTCTGCTCAGGTTCACAGTAGTGTAAGATTAGTTTGGTCAGGTTCACAGTAGTGTAAGATTAGCCTGGTCAGGTTCACAGTAGTGTAAGATTAGTTTGGTCAGGTACACTGTAGTTTAACCTGATAAGGCTCACAGTTGTGTAAGATTAGCCTGGTTAGGATCGCAGTAGTGTAAGTTTAGCCTGACAAGGCTCATAGTAGTGTATCATTAGCCTGCTCAGGTTCACAGTAGTGTATCATTAGCCTGCTCAGGTTCACAGTAGGGTAACATTAGCCTGGTAAGGTTCACAGTCGGGTAAGATTAGTCTGATAACATTTCAGTAAAAGGCTCATTAAAAAGAGTATAAATGTTGATGTAGAGCTTGCTAAACAAATATCAATAGGCAAGTCATAGGGGCGACATGGCTCAGGCTGTAAGATCAGTTGTCTGGCAGTCGGAGGGTTGCCGGTTCGATCCCCTGCCCGGGCTGTGTCGAAGTGTCCCTGAGCAAGACACTTAACACCCAAATGCTCCTGACGAGCTGTTCGGCGCCTTGCATGGCAGCCAATCGCCGTTGTGTATGAGTGTGTGTATGAATGGGTGAATGAGAAGCATCAATTGTACAGCGCTTTGGATAAAGGCGCTATATAAATGCCAACCATTTACAAGTCATTCCAAAGTTTAGGTGCCTTGGTGGCAAAGCCTCCTCTCCTTTTCTTACCAGTCCAGTGTTTGGGACTGAAAGCAGGGCTTTGGCTGAAGAGGTTATGCATCTGTACACAGGGAGATGAAAATTCAGAAAGGTACACAGGAGCTAGGCCATTAAGTGCCTTTTAAGTAATCAATGATATCTCAAAATGAACTCTCAAAGCAATTGGACGCCAAAGCAAGGTGGCTAAGACGGGTGATACAATCTCCTTGGATTTCAGTTAAGAGCCTAGCAGCAGCATTTTACACCACTTGCAGATGAGTTAGTGATTTACCACTTCATGATCAGTGAACTATTATAACCCAGGTGGGATTAAATAAAAAGTAGGAGTAACTTTCTCCAGGTCAGTGGGAGTGAAAAAGGACATATTTCTGAACTGGTACAAATATGACTGAACAATGCTTTGTACATTTTTCAAAAAGTTGGAATCAAAAATAATTCCCAGATTTCTGGCAAAATGCTTGATATGAGTTACCAAACTACTAAGATTCTCATGAATCCCTACTGCAGTGTTGCCATCTGTTTTCCTGGACTACTTTTGAAGCATTGCAGGTTGAAGGTTTGATATTTAGCATGCAAATTACATTCATTATATCTATATATTGTAGGCGGAGGTTTGCTAGTTAGGTGCCCGTTGCAGGTGATCATTCGTTCATAAGCTTTGACTGTAGGTTTACTGTATTTCGGATATGTCTAGACGTAGAATTCTAGTGCTAGCTACTGATTGATTGTGTAAAAGTGCAGCTATTTGCATAAGGGTGCTCTACCGCAACCATAGCAACAACTTGTGGCACAGTCCTGCCAGTGTGCTATTTACGTGCTTGGTTTAAGATCTAATAAAAACGCAACGACTCCACAGCAAGATCTGCTTGGTCTACCTGTGTCTGCAATCACTACTGTATGACTATCCACATTTTCAGTGAAATAGCAGGGTGACAAACCCCTGCTCTCTGAGTTATTTATTTTACACCTGTAGTCTGACAAATCACTGAAAATACATTGCTGTTTAAACATACATTCAGCGTACTGTATGTGATTAAAATGTTGTGAATTAACAAGTAAGGTGTAGCCTATCAGTTGAGATAAGTTTGCTAATGTAGTAGTAATTGCATTAACTACAACAGATAAAGCAGCAACAAGTTAGTTTGTACATTTGTGAATTGATCTATACTCTCATAGAGCTGTAGGCTACTTCATGAAATTTTGAGTATTTCTGAATATTTATTATTCATGGTAAATGGTGAAATAACTATTTAAAATGTACATGTTTTAGCTGGTTGGTGCCTTGTATGGCAGCCAATTGCCGTTGGTGTGTGAGTGCGAGTGTGTGTGTGAATGGTGAATGAGAAGCATCAATTGTACAGCACTTACGAAAAAAGGCGCTATATAAATGCAGACATTTACCATTTACCATTTTTAAGATGATGTGTTAATATTCCACAGGCCGCTTGGCACCTCCCCCTCTCAGAACCTCCACCTCACGCTCACGACTACTGTCTGTTCTGGCTCCACGGTGGTGGAACGAACTCCCCGTTGAGGTCAGAACTATAGAATCTCTCCCCACCTTCAAGCGCAAGCTGAAGACACACCTCTTCAAGCAGCACCTCTCCCCATCCCTCCCTACCTCCCTGTGAACCTTAATTGTTGTCTCTGTGACTTGCTTTGTGTATCGGTATTTTTAGTTGGCTAGGTAAGCAGTGTTTGGATAGTTAACTTTGGTGACTTTTGCTCTGTTTGTTTGTTTGTTCAAAAAAAAAAAAAATGGCCCTTGTCCTTATTTTTGTTGTACAGGTAGCAGTTGAAATTGTACTTACCTCTAGGGTCTTTCAGCGAACTTATCCCTGGTTATGGGTATGCACTTTGTTGTACGTCGCTCTGGATAAGAGCGTCTGCCAAATGCCAATAATGTAATGTAATGTAATGTACTGAAACATTTTAGTTAGTAATGCTATTGGAAGTGGTGTATGGCATATTTTGAGTTCTGGTATTGGGCTGGTTTTTGCACTGGTTTTATTGGCCATTGGGTAACTTTTTGGCTACTTTTGATCGGCTATTGGGCTACTTTTGCGACGCATATCTGGCAACCCTGCACCACTGTCAGTTGTTGGTGGCCAAATATGATGACTTCATTATATCACTGAGCTGAAAGTTCTGAGACATCCAGTCATTATGTCAGCTAAACCATTTTAATAGGCAGCAAGCTATCAGCATATGCCTGCCTGTAAATCCCTCAGACACTGATAGCTTCTTACCTATTAAGCAGGGAAATGAGCGGTTATACCTACTGATTGTGAGGGTGCATTTTAATGAAAAACAGAATCGGACCCAGCACTGAACCCAGAGGAACACCACAGCTAAGCCGAGCAGAGAAGTTAATGGAACTACCAAATAAAATAGAGAACTGTTTGTCACATAGATAGGATTTACAACACTCCAAACTCCCAACATAATCTCATAATCTCATAAACATAATCTCTGAGGTGGTCAGTTAAAATAGTATGATCAACAGTGTTCAAAAAGATTGTCATTTCAGAAATGGTGGAACTGCAATTGTTTTTATTCAGATGTAATGGAGGATTTGTAGGAATGTCAACGGCTTCGTGGAACATTGAAAAAGTTTTTTGTCAGAATTCACTGACGGAGGGATGCAATGTTCGTTCCTCTGTACTACGCAATATAAACTGCACCACCAAAGGGATCTGTTTTTGGAGGCAGATGCTTCAATGGGGCTTGGGATTGCATTACAGCATATGGGTACTGTACTATTGTGCTTAAAAAGAACATCAGCTGCTTTTCGAAATCGGACCAACCTTGCAATTGTTGCTAATGAAGTGGAGGGTGAGCTAATCTGGAGATTAGATGAAATCTGCAAACCAAGCACTACCCGTGCAAGCCACTCTTCTGTTGCCACACTGTGTCCTGGGCCGCTTGCTTCTGATCTACGCTGCAAACATTACAGCTGCTTTTCCTGCTGAAAAATAAAATGGAGTATTGGCCTTAATTGGGCTGGATTCTCTGTAAAAAGTGAAGGTCAAAGCATGTGTAAACTTTCTTCAGCACTCCAGGGGGCCACGTGTGCCTGTCTGGGTCTACATCTAGAGGGGGGGGGGGGGGGGGGCATAAAACCTGGAGATCAAGCAGCTGAATCATACCCCATCCTTTCATAGCACCATTTCAAATACTCTCTCTCTCCCTTTGTCTCTCTCCCACTCTCGACCCCCCCTCAAATTCATTGTCTTCTTTGGGACAAACTGCAGTTCTTTAAATGTTGTCAAACATTATGAAATATTGACATAGCTCTCGGAATAGCATAAACAAAACTGAATAAGTAATGACAGAATAAAAATATATATCTTCTGTATGAAAAACAGTTTCCACAAAGGCTGATTGTATTCTGTAATCTATAGTGTGTAATTATGATAGCAGCTTCTGCCAATTAAAGGAGCGGATATGATTGGCAATCAGTCAGCCTGAGAAGAGGCTTCTCTACACTGGCACGTCACCCATCGTTACGTGCTGTTACCCTCTAGAGATGCAGGGGGGTGTTGGCTGCTAACTGCGCGGGTATGTTGGGAAGCAGTGGGTATTGACTGCTAAACGGGTGCCAAGCCCGTGCCTCTGGTTGATGGTTCAGTTTGGCTTGACTGTGTGGTTGAACTGTTTCCTCTGTGTAGCCCCACTGGTGTCCTTGCCTTATCTGTAATTCACACTTACCAATATACAGCATTACCTGCTTTCAATCTCCCTCCCCTGGTGCCTCCAAATGGAGAATCTCTGCCCTGTTTAGCGTAAATAGTGAAAAGTGATCTGTGTTTCAGCATTAACGGTTAAAAAGTGATATGTGTTTCAACATAAATGGGACCTGTTCTATCATAATCAGTCAGAAGTTGCTATGGCTAGTTTCCCATAAAACAATGTTTGTCAAAATGTTTTAATGTTTGGCTGTTTTACGCTTTCATAGTTTTGTAGAACAATATCTTGGCTTTCATAATCTGCATGTCTTAATGCCAAATTCAGAGTAAAACTATAGTTTTTAAGCTTTTAAAAGCGACATGATAAAGTAGCACTAGTTGGAGGCTAGCCAGCTTGTCATCAATCACCATGCAGTCACGCAGTCACCACAGCTGCTTTCGTAGCTGTAAGCTTTTGCTTCATTTGATTTTACTCAAGAAATGTCTTTGCTTTCAGGATCCGTATATGTTAATGTCAGAGTAAAAATATTGTTTTAAAGGGTTTAAACATAAAATCACAAGGTAAAAGCAGTTTCATTTGGCTACACAACCCAGTGTCCCAGTCTCACGTAACGACTACCATCTTGTGACTAAACTTTGAACCCGTTTCTCTCAAACTCAAAATGCAACGGGACACAGCTCCCTTGATGTCCTTGATATAGGGTAGAGAGATAACTTTGTAACCTTTCAAATGATAACCATTCTTTTGAGTAGTTTTTAAAACTCAAAATAGTTTTGGGGTCAATGTGACTGATTTTGATAGAGCAGGTCACATGGTGAAAAAGGATGTTTCAGCATGAATGGTGAAAACCGGATGCGTTTTAAATCTAGATTTATGAGGGAGTGCAGTGTTGGGGTTTCAGCGGGGTTCTGTTCATTCTGTCTTGTCTGCCAGGTGGACTTTACAGCCTAACTGTGGAGCGCTGTTAAATCAGCTTGCTAAACAGTGCTAGCTGCGCTATACTTCACCAGTCAGACTCAGGCAGCTCTACCTGCCAATCTAGTGTCAGATTTACTTGCTGGATGGATCTGGGTTGATCATAATATAATCTCAGTTTATCTTTATAATTATAACAGTAGATAAACATCTTGTGTCTAATGCTTATTGGTAGTATATTTAAGTTTTGTGAATATGTTTGAATTCTACGCCAAATGAGATCCAATGAAAATATGCACATTAATATCAAATCATAGTGAAATCTGGTTTTTGATGTTAAATGTACTGTATTCATTTCAAAAGCACATTCAGTGAATATTTTACCACAGACCACATGCATTAATATGTGTAAAATGTATTTTTGTTTAACACACACCATATTGCTTGATGTTTGAAATTAACTAAAAATGTATTGTTTTTTTTATTGCTGAGGATAGATAACTGCGTGAGGGACATATTTTGTGTGCTGTGTGCTGTAACTCACAGTGCGGAAGCATTTACCGTGATTTACCGTGATCTTAACACCGCTTCATTTCTGACCCTATATTTTATGTTTTGACTGCAACTTAAGTGAACTTCATTAAGCCAGAGCTTCAGTACCTGTGGAGAGGTGGTCCAGTACCAGCAGCGAGACGTTATGGCTTTGAATCAGGGTAATTGGTTTGATCATGCAAGCTTGCCGCATTAATAATAGAGCCGCTGCTTGCTGCCGTATTTATAGAAACACTGGAGAACACGGTCGATGGGAATGAAACATGAAACATTTATTCACCGCGCGGTAATGTAGGAATGGTGGCTGACCTCCTGATTAGTGGAGGCGACGACAACCGGGCGGAACCGGGTCTCCGTGCCTTATCCTAAACGACTCTTGGTTTCATTTCAGCGGTGTGGTAACGCTGTTAAAATCGCGGTGAATCAATGCGCTGAAGCGGAGAGGGGATGCAGGTGTAACTGCGGCTCTATCGGCAGCTTGACTTAATGCCATTAAAGGTACAATAGGTACGATTTTTGTGTTAAAACATTGTTACCATTGTAAATCCCTTCCGGTCATTTAAAAAAGGCTCACTGACATGCTGACTCACCCTCTGCTTATGTTTATAGTCCTCAAATTCGGGTTTCAAAATATACAGTTCACGGCCCAACATTGTATAACTGTACAATAATTCACTCATTGGTTCTAATTGCCTCAGCCAATGGCGTTTGAAAGTCAACACGTTACAGAGAAGGGGGAGGGATAAACAGTGTTGTTGGTTTGAAGGTGTTTGTTGCTGCTATTCCTCTCTTGACCATTAGAAGTCTGGAATTACCTATTGTACCTTTAATATGAATATAGTCTGGTGCAGGGGGGAACGCCACTTACGTCCCTGTAAATATGACATCCCAACACTGCTCCTTATCAGCAGGCCCGACAGTCGTTTTAATGTCCGACTGCTAATGCCAGTGTCACCTCAGTTCTTCTATTTTGTCAATTTGGTGGGTATCCAAGGAATAGCCATATTTCAAATAGATGTATTGTGGTGTGTTTCTCATTTAGTATAGGTTGCTCACATCTTATGTTAATTATTTTCATTAATGGCATTTGGCAGACGCTCTTATCCAGAGTGACATACAGTTGATTACACTAAGCAGGAGACAATCCTCCCCTGGAGCAATGCAGGGTTAAGGGCCTTGCTCAAGGTCCAGCTACCTTGTGGGTCCCAGTCATGCACCTTAACCACTACGATACAGGCCTGGTTTGTGGTTTATGCTTCTCTTCCACCAACAGACAACATACACCTCCCCCATGTTATTGTATTTTACAGATACATTTTGAAAGATGTTTTGTAATAAAAATACATTTTCTTTTATTTCCCTGTGGGTAACCCGTGTACTCATGTGGATATACCTTCACAGTACATGACAAAAAGACTGACTTTTACCAGCTGAACTCTTCTATTATTGCACTGGAGATAAGCAAAGCCTCAGAGACGTTGATTGATATCACCACGCTGAGCCGGTAGAACCTGGGGAAGGCACACACCGATGTCCAGCAGGCAGGAACACAGATTTCAGTGATTTGTCTTGGCCGTCACCGCTACCCGTGTGGGCTGGGTCTCGAGCACAGTAGAGGGAAAGGCCCGCGCTCTTCTGTGAAGTCTGGAAAGGCTCCACGGCCTGCTGGGCGCCCACTGGGATATAAACATGTAGAGCGCCGTGTCCACGCGATGGTGGGCGAAGTGGATGAGGGCGATCACGGGGGCCGTTCGTTGCTAACAACAATGCGTGTGAGCGTAGCAACAGCGGCCCCGCTGAGCCTAAAGATGGCCTGCTGGACCGAACACGGGCCAGGAAGGTCTGTGCTCCCTCCTCAGGTCGCTAACCACCATTGCTAAATGTTTGCATTTATATAGCACCTTCATTCAAAGCCCTGTACAATTGATGCTTCTCATTCACCAATTCACACACACACACACACACACACACACACACATACCAATGCCGAGACTGTGCTCTCCAGAACTGTGCTGACTGTACTGTGCTGTGACTGTGCTCAGTTGAACTGCGCTCTCACTGAACTGACATCACTAAATCCGCTATACATGGAGGCTGAGCTGAGCTCCCAACAGAGTGTGTGGATGTCTCTGTAGAGTGTGAGGGATGTCTCTGTAGAGTGTGAGGGATGTCTCTGTAGAGTGTGTGGATGTCTCTGTGGAGTGTGTGGATGTCTCTGTGGAGTGTGTGGATGTCTCTGTAGAGTGTGTGGATGTCGCTGTAGAGTGTGTGGATGTCTCTGTAGAGTGTGAGGGATGTCTCTGTGGAGTGTGAGGGATGTCTCTGTAGAGTGTGTGGATGTCTCTGTAGAGTGTGAGGGATGATGTAGAGTGTGAGGGATGTCTCTGTGGAGTGTGAGGGATGTCTCTGTAGAGTGTGTGGATGTCTCTGTAGAGTGTGTGGATGTCTCTGTAGAGTGTGTGGATGTCGCTGTAGAGTGTGTGGATGTCTCTGTAGAGTGTGAGGGATGTCTCTGTGGAGTGTGAGGGATGTCTCTGTAGAGTGTGTGGATGTCTCTGTGGAGTGTGAGGGATGTCTCTGTAGAGTGTGTGGATGTCTCTGTAGAGTGTGTGGATGTCTCTGTGGAGTGTGAGGGATGTCTCTGTAGAGTGTGAGGGATGTCTCTGTAGAGTGTGAGGGATGTCTCTGTGGAGTGTGAGGGATGTCTCTGTAGAGTGTGAGGGATGTCTCTGTAGAGTGTGAGGGATGTCTCTGTAGAGTGTGTGGATGTCTCTGTAGAGTGTGAGGGATGTCTCTGTAGAGTGTGAGGGATGTCTCTGTAGAGTGTGTGGATGTCTCTGTAGAGTGTGAGGGATGTCTCTGTAGAGTGTGAGGGATGTCTCTGTAGAGTGTGTGGATGTCTCTGTAGAGTGTGAGGGATGTCTCTGTAGAGTGTGAGGGATGTCTCTGTAGAGTGTGAGGGATGTCTCTGTAGAGTGTGAGGGATGTCTCTGTGGAGTGTGAGGGATGATGTAGAGTGTGAGGGATGATGTAGAGTGTGAGGGATGATGTAGAGTGTGTGGATGTCTCTGTGGAGTGTGAGGGATGTCTCTGTAGAGTGTGTGGATGTCTCTGTAGAGTGTGAGGGATGTCTCTGTAGAGTGTGTGGATGTCTCTGTAGAGTGTGAGGGATGTCTCTGTAGAGTGTGTGGATGTCTCTGTAGAGTGTGTGGATGTCTCTGTAGAGTGTGAGGGATGTCTCTGTAGAGTGTGTGGATGTCTCTGTAGAGTGTGAGGGATGTCTCTGTAGAGTGTGTGGATGTCTCTGTAGAGTGTGAGGGATGTCTCTGTAGAGTGTGTGGATGTCTCTGTAGAGTGTGAGGGATGTCTCTGTAGAGTGTGTGGATGTCTCTGTAGAGTGTGTGGATGTCTCTGTAGAGTGTGAGGGATGTCTCTGTAGAGTGTGTGGATGTCTCTGTAGAGTGTGTGGATGTCTCTGTAGAGTGTGAGGGATGTCTCTGTAGAGTGTGTGGATGTCTCTGTAGAGTGTGAGGGATGTCTCTGTAGAGTGTGTGGATGTCTCTGTAGAGTGTGAGGGATGTCTCTGTAGAGTGTGAGGGATGATGTAGAGTGTGTGGATGTCTCTGTAGAGTGTGTGGATGTCTCTGTAGAGTGTGAGGGATGTCTCTGTAGAGTGTGAGGGATGATGTAGAGTGTGTGGGATGATGTAGAGTGTGTGGATGTCTCTGTAGAGTGTGAGGGATGTCTCTGTAGAGTGTGAGGGATGTCTCTGTAGAGTGTGTGGATGTCTCTGTAGAGTGTGAGGGATGATGTAGAGTGTGAGGGATGTCTCTGTAGAGTGTGAGGGATGTCTCTGTAGAGTGTGTGGATGTCTCTGTAGAGTGTGTGGATGTCTCTGTAGAGTGTGTGGATGTCTCTGTAGAGTGTGTGGATGTCTCTGTAGAGTGTGTGGATATCTCTGTAGAGTGTGAGGGATGTCTCTGTAGAGTGTGTGGATGTCTCTGTAGAGTGTGTGGATGTCTCTGTAGAGTGTGAGGGATGTCTCTGTAGAGTGTGTGGATGTCTCTGTAGAGTGTGTGGATGTCTCTGTAGAGTGTGAGGGATGATGTAGAGTGTGTGGATGTCTCTGTAGAGTGTGAGGGATGTCTCTGTAGAGTGTGTGGATGTCTCTGTAGAGTGTGAGGGATGATGTAGAGTGTGTGGATGTCTCTGTAGAGTGTGAGGGATGATGTAGAGTGTGTGGATGTCTCTGTAGAGTGTGAGGGATGATGTAGAGTGTGAGGGATGTCTCTGTAGAGTGTGAGGGATGTCTCTGTAGAGTGTGAGGGATGATGTAGAGTGTGAGGGATGTCTCTGTAGAGTGTGAGGGATGTCTCTGTAGAGTGTGAGGGATCACACAGGCTGATGTGACGAGACTGGGCCTCTGGCGCTGCAGAGCGGACTTGTCTGCTGTAGAAAGCACTTGAGAGGAAACAGCTTTGACAGCATTGCCATTATTCATGACAAGTTGATTGCACTGCAAAACGAGCAGCACCAAACTGCTGGAAAAAACAGCTCAAGCTAGGTTTTGACCAGCTAGGTTTTCTGCTGGGTGACCAGTTCAGACCAGCTCCAGCTAGGTTTTGAAACAGCTGGTAGCTGGTAAATTCTAGCAGGGAATTCTATACCAGGGAAGTTTAGACCCAAAGCAAAAAGAGAGAGTCTGTTTGGGTCCATCTAGTTCTCACACAGAGGAAACAAACCGGCAAGTTGTCAGGTAGCTTAGCACCGGAACTTTATCAGGATATGAAAACATGCAGAGGTGGAAAATCCAGGTTGAGAAAGTTGGGTTAATTAACACAATTCTTCAGCCGGAAGGTAGAACTTATTGGTGAAATCAGCTGGCAAGTTCAACAGTGGAAGGAACACATGGCAGGACTTTCTTATCCCTGAACTTTCCGTCTTGCAGGTGGCACACGCCTCTGAAACGGGTGGATTACTCAAAGAATACGAGCCATTACATATTTTACTTTCGGCACCCAGACGTGTGCGGAACAGAATCGCAATGCATTTTTGAAATTGGAGATTGTGCTCATGGGAAATAGTTGTGCATGGAGCATCACAGGCGATCTGACCTGTGCACATTTATCAAGGGTGTCAATAATGTATGTATATACAGTATGCTATAAACGGGGACATTACATTACATTTCAGGCATTTAGCAGACGCTCTTATCCACAGCGATGTACAATGAAGTGCAGATCAAACCCAGGGACACGTGCGATGAGTGTGACCACACAGATACAGTCTGAACCCTTGAAGGGACCCCTCCCTAAAAAAGGTCATAGATTCAGAGCACCAGGACCTTAGTATGTTTGCTCATTGTCTCTGACCCGCTCATGCTGCTCATTCAAAGAGCACATCACGGCATAGCATCCCGTGGTGAGCTCCGGCGTAAGTGTTAGCGCCTCTCTGAACACCTCACGCGTCATTTCTTTAGGCTCACGATTTCTGAAGCAGTTTGCACATTATTTCTCCCGCTTGATAATGTTACCACAGAGTTCAATCAAGTTTCTCAGCTCTGTCCTTGCAGTGCATTTCTGTTTCACTTGACTCACACAACACATTGGCTTCATTTGTATTACAGATGGTTGCTTATATTTAGGTAGCTGACCTTTTAATACCGTACCTTTTTTCTGGAATTTAACAGCCCACATTAAATTCAAAATCACGTTGGCCAATTTTGCCCAAACGGTTCGCAAACTGCTGTGATTTTTAAGCAACCAAACTGGCACCGTTACTAGGTCCCACTTGTGCACGCTTTTAGATCTTCTGCTATCACACCTCCTGAGAGACTGGGAAAGTGTTTGTCTTGCGCCTGTAGCTTGAGCTGATGTGCCCACATTTACGCATTAAGTTCTGGCTGACCAGCTACCAGCTCAGAAATTCTACCAGCTCGTACCCAGCTAGACCAGCTTTACGACCAGCTCATACCCAGCTAGACCAGCTTTACGACCAGCTCATACCCAGCTAGACCAGCTTTATGACCAGCTCATACCCAGCTAGACCAGCTTTATGACCAGCTTGGCCATGCAGATTGACCAGCTCATACCCAGCTAGGTCAGCTTATGACCAGCTAAATTTTCAGGCTGGCATGGCTTTAGAGCAGGGTTGCTTTGGCACGCATACAGTTTGTGATCAAATCAAACCGAACTGACAGACTGCTGCAGAGGCTTCTTGCACAGTGAAATGTCCGGCCTTACTTCAGCTCTGCCACTGCTGCAAACTCAGCGCTGCATATTTGGCTAATGAAATCCTCAAATCTATATTTATTTATATCGTAAGTCTGAAGTTCCAAAATCTCATAACTTAAATTTCAGTTTTACAAAATGTTTACCAGAATTACTTTACTTAAATCCTGTTTGGCACAGACTATAGTAATACACACAGAGGCTTTCATAGTCATGTAACATGTCTGAAAGGACTACAAAGGCAGGAACTAACAAAAGCTTTTTAGTGAAAGCCAACATTTGGCTTTTGACGTATCTTTAGCTTAAGCTTCTCAGGCATACAACACAGAATTAGCTGAAAATATTTGACTGGGGGCTTCTGTGAATAATTAGCCTGAGGAGCATCACTGATAATGTATTCATAAATAAATTGTATGGTTTGAGTTGTTTTATCACGTAGTGACAGCTACATTTGTATGTGTGTAAATTCACTGATTTTCAATGGTTTTGTTTTATGTTTTACTTTGTACGGAACATGCTAATTGACGATGTCTAGCTATGCCTAATGTAGGACTCGCTAGTTACTGTTGGTAGCTAATCATGTAACACTCAGATGGTGGCAGAACTATTTAACAGCATGTTTGGAATTTAATAAATATATTGTTTGCAAGCTCGTTGGACTGTTATGCTGAATGTTGTTACTTTTTTTTTGTTTCTTAAATGAAAAAGAATCCTGGATGTCAAAAATGGTGAAACTACGAGGAAATAATGAAGGCAGCCATTGTCAGGCTTGCTAAACCGTTTTCACCGTGGTCATTTAATTGCATGCCTCTGTATAAACACCTGTCACTAAAGGCCACTTCTGTCATCTCCTTCACTGGCTTAGAGCACTGGGTAGGCAACAGAAGCAGAAGAAGAATAAGTCTAAAAAATAAGTCTAATAAATACCTAATAAAGTGCTCACTGAGCATAGACAGTCAATTGGCACTCATTGAGCAAATATTTCCGAGGTGCAGGACATGAGCAAGCTTGTATTTACTCTCCAGAAATTTAAACAAACAAACAAAAAAACTTCCCTGAGTCTCAGTTTGTGCAATAAATCGCCATGTGTACTGTACATTGGCTTTGTGTAGACAAGGAAGACATAATAGTAATGCTGACAATAGACATGTAGCCATCCTCAGAAAAGGTAGTTCCAGTACATTACATTTAGTAATAAATGAAGAAAAGCACTTCGACATTAATTTTCATCTCATCTAATAAATACCTAATAAGGTGCTCACTGAGTGTACATTACTGGGCTGTAAGTCTGAGGTTGCGAGCTCGATTGTGAGGATGGGCACTGGGCACTGCTGTTCTTGCGCCGGTAAAATATCCCGCTGCCTTAACGTGGTGCAGCCGGAAGTAAAGCAGGCAGCGTGAGTCACTCTGAGTAACAGAATGTGCTGAAAGAGAATGCGTAATGGCAGCACTCTGAGTAACAGAATGTGCTGAAAGAGAATGCGTAATGGCAGCACTCTGAGTAACAGAATGTGCTGAAAGAGAATGCGTAATGGCAGCACTCTGAGTAACAGAATGTGCTGAAAGAGAACGCGTAATGGCAGCACTCTGAGTAACAGAATGTGCTGAAAGAGAACGCGTAATGGCAGCACTCTGAGTAACAGAATGTGCTGAAAGAGAACGCGTAATGGCAGCACTCTGAGTAACAGAATGTGCTGAAAGAGAACGCGTAATGGCAGCACTCTGAGTAACAGAATGTGCTGAAAGAGAATGCGTAATGGCAGCACTCTGAGTAACAGAATGTGCTGAAAGAGAATGCGTAATGGCAGCACTCTGAGTAACAGAATGTGCTGAAAGAGAACGCGTAATGGCAGCACTCTGAGTAACAGAATGTGCTGAAAGAGAACGCGTAGTGGCAGCACTCTGAGTAACAGAATGTGCTGAAAGAGAACGCGTAATGGCAGCACTCTGAGTAACAGAATGTGCTGAAAGAGAACGCGTAATGGCAGCACTCTGAGTAACAGAATGTGCTGAAAGAGAATGCGTAATGGCAGCACTCTGAGTAACAGAATGTGCTGAAAGAGAACGCGTAATGGCAGCACTCTGAGTAACAGAATGTGCTGAAAGAGAATGCGTAATGGCAGCACTCTGAGTAACAGAATGTGCTGAAAGAGACTTATAACATTACGCGTAATGGCAGGAAGCAGGGAAGCGGGCTCTGGACCCTTTATTACCCAAACAAACCACTGTAAAAAACAAGCTCAAAAAATGCTCTAAGGTTCCCGAGTAAAACAGAATGCATGGCTTAAGCAGACTATGTGTCACGGGCATAATTGCCATGTTACGTGCAATACAGAAACATCTTCCCAAAACATCTCCAGCAACAGAATCAGACTGCCATGGAGGACTGTGTGAATGCTGGTTTTTATTTCAGTCTCAGATCTTGATTATAAAATTAAATTTTTTTTACTGTTGGTTATATGCTGTGCTTTATGGGGGCGACATGGCTCAGGCAATATGAGCAGTCGTCTGGCAGTCGGAGGGTTGCCGGTTCGATCCCCCGCCCAGGCTGTGTCGAAGTGTCCCTGAGCAAGACACCTGACCCCCAAATGCTCCTGATGAGCTGGTCGGGCAGCCAATCACCGTTGGTGTGTGAGTGTGTGTATGAATGGAGAAGCATCAATTGTACAGCACTTTGGATAAAGGCGCTATATAAATGCCTGCCATTTACCTTTTTAATGCAGGTTATATTCTGTCCTTTAATGCAGTTTAAAGGCATAAGGCTGAGTAATTTGAACCAACTAAGGCCACATGAATTGGTTGGAATGAAAGTTTTGGAGTTTGAGACCCCTGATCTGCAGTCTACTTTGCCCTTTTTTGGGGGGGGTTCAGGAGAGCAGGGACACGCTGTTTGGTTCTATCCCCACCTCCACACAGCACGTCGATCACCAGGCCCGGCTGGTCCGGCCAGTTCACTGCCCCCTGGATCCCAAATCGGGCCTAACGGCTCTCATTCCCACCTTGTTCCAGCCTCTGAACGAGCTGCTGTGATATTCTTAATGAGACGCATCTCTACGGAGCGATGTTTACCCTCTTCAGGGCATACAATATCAGAAATAGTCACAAAGAAGAAGACATTTAGTCAATCAGGTCGGTTAAAGCTTTATTCTGGGCAACGTGCCGTACGCTCTGTTCCTTTGCAAATATTTTTAGCTGATTAAACTGGCAGGTGAAGTCAGTGGGGTCCTAATTGCTGAAAGAGTGGACACCTGGTCACTGAAGATAAACCATTTGTGGAAAAAGAAGAGCTAAAATGCAATTAAAGCCAATGGATACAGGCCAAACCTGCAGTGCGTTTAGATTAACCTCTTGTGTACTGACACACACCCCCCCCCCCGGGAACAACTTACCCAAAATAAAATGGTTACTATTTTTTTTTTACTCTTTTGGCCATAATACTGGTCTCTTCTGAAAATTTACTCTTTGGGTTTTGTTTCCCCATGAGCTGGAAATACTGATGCCTAAATATTACTGAAACAAAGTAACAGCAGCTGAAACACAGTAAATGTTTTTTTTCTCACCTAATTTGTAATTTTTTTAGTGGATACACATACTTATGTCTGTGCCTTGTGGACAGAATGGAGCCACAGCCACAATGCTGGACCAAAAATGCGCATTCTGCAATGTTTTTTCTTATGTCTAGGCCGGCTACCAAAACGCCATTTGGTGACTCCAAAAGGACCAAATGATATTATGCGTCTTATGAGGTGTTAAATACAATACACTCACCAAGAACTTTATTAAGAACATTTTTACTTTATTAGACCTATTTATTCATGTGATTATCTAATCAGCAAATCTTGTGCCCGCAGTGCAATGCATACAATCATGTAGATATGGGTCAGGAGCTTCAGTTAATGTTCACATCAACCATGTGACCTAAGTGACTTTGACCGTGGAATGATTGTTGGTGGTAGACAGGGTGGTTTGTGTATCTCAGAAACTGATCAGAAACTGCTGATCTCCTGGGATTTTCAGGCACACTAGTCTCTAGAGTTTGAAAAGAATGGTGCAGAAATGCCTTGGTAATGAGAGAGGTCAGTGGAGAAGGGCCAGACTGGTCAAAGCTGACAGGAAGGTGACAGTAACACAAATAACCACACATTACAACAGTGGTGTGCAGGAGAGCATCTCAGAACACACAATGAGTCAAACCTCTAAGTGGATAGGCTACAACAATAGAAGTCTAAAATAAATACCTAATAAAGTGCTCAATGAGTGTATATTGTATACTAAATGGTCCTGGAAGAAGAGTGCTGAAATGCTCTTGAAAAATTTGTACTGACTTTCCCCTGCCTGCCACCCTCCCACCTCCCTCTCCTTGCTCTCCCCTCTGGGAGCAGCAGATCTGGAATATTGTAAAATATCAAAAATAACTACAACAATGACCTAATTTACTCATCTATTTAGGTCCATTGTTTCATGTTTTCGCACAATTTCACATGCCATTTATTACTCAGAGGCAGGCCTACTCCTTATTATTATGCTTACTGAATAATAATAAACATATTTTGAGAAGCTCACTTCAAGTCGCTGAACATGGCCTCTGCTGTGGAGTGAAAGCCATTTTCACTGTCCGCCTCAGAAATATTCACTCAGACAAGGCCCCCAAATGCAGTCTCTTTAGACTTAAGCATCACAAAATTGTATTTACTTTTTCTTGTAAAACATCAACCTTTTTAGGGATTGAGCCTTAAGAACTGTTTTTTACAGAACGCTCTCAGCATGCATACTGAAAATGTTATAGGTCATGGCTACTCAGGGAAAGAAATGTGTGGCATTTTTATGCAAGCCTAACAAACCATTAGAAAACATAATTTCAATAGCTAAAATACTCCTCAATCATCACTATAATAACATACCACTGGTCGGCTGTGGAGCAATGCAGGGAAGACTGTCCCACTCGGTTACAGGCATGCGTGGAAGTTGAGCAATTTTGGCTTCAGATTTATTTATCTGATATTTTACGCAACAAGATAAGGCGAGCTCAGGGGTGTTCCACAAAGTAAGCTTACCAGATTATCCAGGCTTAGTTCAGTTAGTTAGTTTATTCGGTTCCACAAAGCAAGGTCAACATAGTGTAAGCTGAGTTACTGAGGCATTTTGTACTTTGAAACTAACCTGGTTTGAGGCAGGCTAATTACCAGGCTAGGCCTCAGTGAACACTCATGTCCTTCAACCAAAATTCCACAATCCTAATGTTCAATGTAATTAGCCTTCCCCACACTATGAGAAACAACATGTAATATTAATAGAAAATACATAAATGATATAAGAAGGTCTCACATACACTAAATATGTTATTATTACATGGCCCATCATATGAAACGTAATCAATAGAATATGACACATAAATTATGGCTGATGGCCTAATATTTAACAGTAGAATTTCAAAAAATAAATAGAAATATATTGGCTAAATATACAGTATAGGCAATTCCATATAGCTTACTTTAATTTAGCCAACTTTTAAAGCTGAGTCAGTTAAAGAAAGGCTTATATAAAGACGAGGAATGGGTCATTCTTTGTCAATCATGGCCTGGCCTGTCATTGACAAGGTTGTGGGTGAGGGAGCTGAGATCATATGGAGGGCATTCTGACGAGGCACATATTTCAGGGATATGTCAGACCCACTGGGGGTGGGGGTGGGGGGGGTGGGGGGGAGAGAGAAAGGCATATGATTAAATATAGTCACAAAAATCACAATGACCCACATGTTGTCAGTGTCTTGTTTGGATCAACTTGCAATTCAACTTACAGTGCAGTACATGTGTCTCTAGCTGTTGAATTTCCATTTTGAGTTTTCTGAGCAGGATCTCAAAATCTCTTTGAAAATATACATTTTATAGATATTCTTCACATTATCTGCATCCTAAAATGACGACAGTCATTTTAATGAATTATTCAGGAATGTTCTTAGCACTGGGTTGCATTCGTTTATCCATACACACTCCCGCGAACGCAGTCAGAGAGGACGGAAGTAGCCAGTGTCCTACTGCAAGAATTGGTTTGAAGACCACACTACGGGCGACAAAATAAGTCATTATAAACATCCGATGTGCTATGTCAAGTCTCCTCACTCCCCCTGTTGCAGATGGCCCTTCACCCTGCAACATTTAACAAAACTCTGACTAATGATCACCATTTAAAAGTGACAAGTCAGTGTTTTTAAACACTCATACTCACAGGGTCCAAAAGGTGCACAGTATTTTATTACATAAAATAATAAAACATGTTAGTTCAGAGATTTTGCTCAAGACTATACAAATTCTATACCCATCTTTTACACCAACCTTATATGCAGTTACTCACACCACTAAGGGGTATGGGTTCTGTGGAGTCCCCCATGGCCTCTATTCCCTCCCCGACCGGACTCCCGTTGTTCAAATCTAGAGCCTGTTTCTCTGCAGCAGTCAGCTGGTGGACCAGCCAAATTTACATTTACATTTAGTCATTTAGCAGACGCTTTTAATCCAAAGCCACTTACAAGTGCATAGGTTCTTCAACAACTTAAAAACATCAAATCCATAAATAACAAAACACACATGAAGAGCAGTTCTAACCAAAAAACAATAGTCATCATAGGTGCATTTCTTTTTTAAAATAGGGTGTCCAAGAGGGATATCGGAAGGAGGGGGAGATGACTAAGGCATCGTCTGAAAAGGTGTGTTTTTAGTCTGCGTTGAAATATGGGGAGGGATTCTTCTGTCCTGACAGTAGTAGACAAGTCGCCAAGTCATTCCTCCACTGAGGAACCAGAACGGAAAACAGGCGTGGATGTGCAGCTCGACCGCCTGGTGCTCGTAATGAGGGGACCACAAGGTGACCAGAGCTGGCAGACCGGAGTGGTCTTGCTGGGGTGTATGGAGCAATTAAAGTTTGGATGTAAAGTGGAGCAGTCCCCTTAGCAGCCTGGAATGCCAACACTAGCGCCTTGAAGCAGATGCGTGCCAGTGGAGGGCAATGAGTAGCTGATCACTCTTATTGGCAGCTGCATTTAGTTAACATAATGAAACTGGACAGTTAGCCTAGCATCAACGTGCTTATACAGCATACAGTGGGCTCCAGAATTATTATTTGATAAATATGTACAAAAGGTATAGTTATTGACATACATTTAATTTTCCAACATGCATAAAGTACTGTAGTGCTCTTTAGTAATGATTCAATGGAATCAACAAAAGTCTAAACATTTTTCAAATAAAAAAATGATATCCCCCCCAAAACAGGATAGAATGTTAAAAAACGTTCTAGGAACTTTCAACTTGACACAAAAAACCCTCTAAGAATGTTGTGTCCAAAAACATTCTTTCAACTTTCAAAAAAACATTTGTTGCCAAAAAATCTTTTAAGAAATTTGTCAAAAATTAAAAAACTTTCTACAAGCATTCAAAAAAAACTTTCCCCAACAAACCTTGGAAGAACGTTGTTTCCAGAAATTCAGACGTTTTCAAAAAACATGCTTATGCTCTGGGAACACAAATCGCCACAAATCGCTAAAAATGCTCCTGGAACATGTCGAGCTAACAACGGTAATGTTAGGAATCTAGAATTGTTAGCTGTGACATACTATTGACACTATCATACCATTAACATTATATCAGTGATAAAACACCTCTGCCATGAAACCAACCCTAACTTCTTACGTCAGTTAGATGCAATGTTAAATATAACTCCCATTTATAGGCTACATTTACTTCTCAGTACTTTTATTACTAGAGAAGATGTACAGTATGAACGTTGTGAAATAACAGGGATTTATAGATGGCATTTCCAGCCTAATTATTAAGTTCCTTGGGGGCTTTCATTTTGAGGTAATGAATGGGCATGAATTAGTGGAATGGAAGAAGAGAGAGCGGTAGAACCCCGGTCTTTCCCTCGATGTGTCCATGATAACTACTCCAATTACACGCCAATTTGGCATCTCCCGTTGGGTCCAAACATTCACATTTCAGCTGTATATAATATGTACGCTTATATATTAGTTCTTAATTGAATGCACTGAACAATATGAATAGACTTGAAACCTAGAGATCTGATCAATTCTGAACTTGCACCGCATTGTAACATCCTGAATGTTTGAGTCCAATTCTAGTTGAGTTCCGTGGAGGAACGTTCTTGGTTTTACGTTACAGGACCATGGTATTTATTGGACCTCGGTTTTACCCTGACTCCATCAGTCTCTTATTTTCTTTTGACTGCACAATCAAGCCGTCTAGAACTTGCAGTCATAAGTATTTCAGCAGCAGTTCTAGTCGTCTACTGGTTAACCTAGACTGTAGATTATTATGCTACCACGTTTACCAGACAAAGCTATGCCCAGGTAACATGAAATCCAATAACAATTATATAACAATTAGCTAATGTTATATGAAATGAATTCTCACTTAAAACTTAGGCTAGCTAAGGAACAGCAAACTCGAATAATAGCTAGCAAATATTTCCACATTATCGTTAAAGGTACATTTTTGTGTTAAAATATTGTTACAAGACCATTGTAAATCCTTTCCTGTCATTGAAAAAGGCTCACTGACATGTTGACACACCCTCTACCTGCATTTATAGTCCTTAAATTTGGATTTCAAAATAAGCAATATATACTCGACACTCTGTACCAAAACATAGTATAATAATTCAAACTCATTAGTTGAACATGGGTTCTAATTGCCACAGTCAATGGCATTTCAATGTCAGCTGGTTTACAGAGAAGGGGGAGGGATAAACAGTGTTGTGGTTTGAAGGGGTTTGTTGCTGCTTTTCCTCTCTTGACCGTTAGAAGTCCAAAATTACCTATTGTACCTTTAAGTGAGCTAACTGAAGGCTACCGGAAAAACTGCCAGTTATTCAAATCATTGTATAGTACTTGTGGTGCTAAAATTCAAAGCTGGCTATTTAATTTTAACTGAGACACTGATATTTGTAACTGCAATCTCCATTGTTGTATGAATTGCTGTATGAAATAAAATGGTTTCTTCTGGCTACTGTGCATGAAGCATGAGCCAGCTCGGACTCTGCATAACCGTTGTTCTGCCATCTTGTTACAACTTTCCGCAAAGGGGCAGAATCATAGTACAGCATAAGCCTTCTCGCGAATGCGCATTTCAACAAGGTTAGTCAGTGGCTAAGGGACAAAGCCGATACTTGTCTGGCCCTGTAGGTGCACTGTTATGACCCGATGTAGGTCATACAGGAAATTAGGGTAATGGAGTGAGGACTGGGTAGGGAAAAAGAAAAACTGCATACTGATACGTAACACTATTTTTGAAAAACTTTTTTGGAGGCAGATCGGTATGCGGTTTTCCAGGAGCTAAGAGCGGCAGTTGGCGGTTTGCGGTTCGATCCTCCTCCCTGGGTATGTCGAAGTGATAGCTTTCTGTGGTATTTATAGTGGCTTAAAAGGTGGCCCGCATTTACTGGGGCTATACCATGGACACTGGCTGGAGCTAGTATTACTGCTTGACAGGGATGATACATTTCAGCTAGTTTCATGGAAAGTAAAGTCTTCTGACTGTTCGCTGATCCTCCAACGCACTGCCGGTGACGGCTAAGGTACGAGACATTATGCATCTGAGCTGAGCCGGGTACCCCATTAGGGAACGCGCCAGGCTAACACCTTTGCCCCCTCAAACGGATATCACATTAACCTCATCTGAGTCTTTAATCAACACGGAACCTGTCCATGAGTGGAATAATTGTGTGGCAGTTGTAACGGAATTATCGCATTTGATGAGAGCATCCCATGAATCAGTTTAAGCCTAATTCTCAACAGTATTCATTTGGGACAAAATTCAGTTAAGAAATTTAGGCAAGTACGTGCATAAAAATGGTACACGGAGGAAATTGCAACAACATTAATTTGTTCTGTTATTTTCCCTTATTTATTCTTGATTATTTATAATGCCTTGAGCACTCTAATGGGCACCCATGTCAGATGAAGAGAAAGAATGAGAGATCAAAAGAGAGGGATGAGGCACGTGGAGAGTACCATAGAAAAGGGGGAAACACTGGAGAACAGTGGCAACGAAGAAAGAGGGAGTTAGTGAAGAGAGAGAACGGAGAGGGAGGGAGGGAGGGAGAGAGAAATATTGAGAAGGAGAAAAACAAAGATAGGCATCTTTCTGATGTTGAGCCGTATTGATTGACCTACATAGCATAGATTAAGACAATCCAAGTTATATCCCCCCGTTCCCTCACACACTCGGAATGTATTAAAATGGATTTAATCTATACCCTCCAGTCATTATTTTATTCATGGTCCCCTTTCACGTATCTGGCACCTCTAACTAAAGCTGACGTGGAATCCTAAGAGCTTCTGACTTGAGCTGTATTAGTAAAACTAATATTTTTTTGCGTCATGTCAATTCAAATGTCTTCATAAGAGTTGTGTACTTAAAGATAAACCTGAATACTTCATTTTCATTTAGCAACGTTCCCGGCGGAGAAAAGTGAAACATCGCTTTTGACAATGTTGCAAATGAACTGCAACAGAGAACTTTGTAATTAAATATACATTATTAAATTGTTAAAAATTACAAGATTGTGGTGCATATTTGTATCACGTAAAATAGGCTAAACTATCCAACGGTAGGGCATCTTGCAAGTTGCACGCTGCTCTATTGCTTAAAGGTATAATAGGTCAAGAGAGAAATTGCAGCTCAAGTGTAATTATTGTACAGCTATACAATGTTTTGGTACGAAATCTCGGTCCATCAACTGCATATTTTGAAACCAGAATTTAAGGACTATAAACACAGACCGACGGTGAGTCAACATGCCAGTCAGCCTTTTTCAATGATAGGATGGGATTTAGAATGGTCTTTTAACAATGTTTTCACACAAAAACCTATTGTACCTATTGTTGCTTATACCATTTGTATAAGCAACGGGGTTCGTACCGCCAGATTTGATCGGAATGGAAACGTGAAAGCGAATGAATTGTAGGCTGTTGTCTTACTGGAAAGTGATAGCTGCGTTATTTTTGCTTCTCTTCACATACGTAAGTATTTGGACAGTGGTACAATTACTATTCTTTTGGCTCTGGAGACCTACTCCGTCACATTTTTCTGGATTTGAAATGAAACAAACAATACGAGGGTGAAGCGCAGGCACCTTTAATCTTAGGGTATTCACGTCCATATCGGGTGATCAATTTAGGAATGGAGTCCCCCATTTTAATTGGATAGTTGGCTTCTCAGCTGTTTCTGATTAGTCCGGTGTATTCAATCGCTTCTTTGTGCAGGTATAAGAAAGCTTTCAGTGTCGAGTCATGATTCTAGGCTTTTGTTGCAAATTACAGTTAGTGAAGCCATTATGAAGCAGATAGATAGCTTCTGACGGAGAACGCGGTCCCATTTTTATTCACTCCCCATCGTTCTATCCTTTCCTCCACATACTTCCGAGTATGAGAGGAGTGGTAGTGGAGGAGTGGAGGGCCTCCATCCAATTGCTTATTTTATCGTTCCTTGTCTCCTTGTTCATTGTCTGACCGGAAATAAATTGATGTCTGCCATCTTCCAGGGCATTCCAATCCGCTAAATGTCCCTTCACATTAAGCTACATGTAACTACAATACTCCTAGGACATTTTTTTTAAACTAGCTAAATAGTGAGCTGATTCGTTCCCAAATACGTGATACTTTTAACTGGTTAATTCTTGGGAGCGCAGTTGCCTTCTTTAATGTGTTAATAACTAATAATTTTGTTGCTGATTCATACTATAAGTGTCTACTGGTCTATCGCATTACATGGTAGATGTGTAACGGAGACTCATTAATGAAAACAGTTATTGCTAACGTTAGCTGTAAATCAAATGAAGACTGAGATATGTTATAATCGCTAATTGCTTCATTACCACCTTGTGGCAGACAATAGGCTACTACAGAGTCACAAACGTACGGATGAACCCAAGATATTTGAAAGATAGCCTAAGCCTACCAAACTGTTTGTTTTCAAAAGAGTTAGAACTGCATGTCGTGTGGTGCAGGACTGTGGTAGACTACTGGACTCCCAGTTGAAGTGCTGCTGCGGTCTAGCCTCGGTTAAGACACTCCTCTAATCACTTCAGTGTAATATTCAGCTGCTTGTGAAAGGGATCGCATGTAACCAATAAAAGCTTAATTTTAATAAGCAGTAAGTGCTTATGCTAAATACCTGTAATTAATTCCCAGCATGGACGTTACGGCATACAGTTTATTGCACCAGAGTTAGCACAAGGCTAATTAATCGTATTCATGCTGACATAAACGTTAAATGTCGGCTCACAAAAATGAGAGTAGGTTATTGACCGTCGACAGTATCTCACCGCCTGAAGGAAAGGCAGAACAGTTTTTATTATTATTATTATTATTATTATTATTATTATGTAAATATATTTTTTGAAAGTCAGAATCTTAACCACACTGTCCTCTCAGTGCCGGGAGTATTGAGCATTCCTCTTTCAGGGATTTACAAGTGAGATATCCACCGCAAGTCGGGATCAAGTGAAACGCACTTCGTCAAAAAAGCTTATCGCTGAACTCTGGGGTCTGTTTATGACAAGAGGCGCTCTCCGGTAAAGATATACATTTTGTGTGTTGACTCCATGCTCTTTTCAGTGCGCATCACCCGTGTTGGTTATCATTCGTTTGATTCGCCTGATAGTGCCTTCCCTATCATTTGAATGACTCCATGTGCTATAGGCCAATTTACTTTCGTTCTCTTTTCAGATTTTCAGGGTAGAGCCTTATTCTGGGTCATGCGTGGAACATTTAAAGGTTCTTTTGGAATCAGGAGTGAACAATAATACAGGAGTGCAACAATAACAGTGGAGAAAAGCGAATTATTTTCTTGCAGCGCTGGTTTTCATTTAGCCAATTGACTCGTAACTGGGGCAGAATATTTGTTCTTTATTATTATTATTATTATTATTATTATTATTATTATTATTATTATTATTATTATACCAAGTGTATGCATAGCCATGCCTTCTGAAGTACTTAAATTAAATGAAATGAAACGGCATGAAGTGCTCTAAATGTGGATTGCCGGCAGCGCTAGAGGATCTGCTTTAATATTTCAGAGTCCTCATGTGCTCGCTCTTTCATTCCCGTAACTAAGAGCTCCTACAGCAGCGCATAAATAAAATATTCGGCACGGGCTAAACCGCGCAGGCCAGTTGCCCACTCAGAGCTGACCAGGAAGCCTCCCTTTGGCTCGCAGTACGGTCCTTCTGCTCCCCCGATCCGGCCGAGACGCAGCCCTTACAGACTGTTTTTGGTCGAGACAGCCGGTGCTATACTGGCGCTGTTCTGCTTGACACCTGGGCAATGGGGTTATAAAACAACTCTTACATACAACACATCTTCCCCCATTCAACAAGAACCCCTCCCTTCCCTCTATCGCGCGCTCTCTCTTGCTCTCTGACTCTGTCTCATTGACTTGTTTCCATTATTTCTCCATCCCACACAAACGGAAGCCTCGTTTCCCTCCTACGAACCGCTGGTAGATTTGTAATTCCAAATATGAGCGGATTCATTGCTGGCATATTGACTTATTGACGCTAAAGCTTATACAAGATGGGGGCAAAAGTAAAAAATCAATTTTAATAACTCTCACTGAAGTGAAATAATCCATATCGCGGTTCCCTGGCCCGTCCGCGTGCATACTGTGGTTTACACTCAGTGGAAATGCACGGTAACTCGAGTTTCCCAGTGAATGACATTCGCTCAGTAATCCGTATCTTGCTGAACCCCCTCTGGCTAGAAACTACTAGGCTATACTACTGCCTCTGTGCTAGATCTGCGAACATGGCTCTCTATCTAGGGCATATGGAACTGTGTTACAGATTCCCCGAGTGCTATAACTGCACCCCACGCTGTGTCTTGGTACTATCAGGTAGGCTACCACCAGTCCATCTACAATCTCCTGGTCCCCATTACTGAATTAGTTACGCTCACCGAGCACTTTATTAGGAACGTTTTAACATTATTACACCTTATTATTCATGCGATTATTTTATCGGTCAATTGTGTGGCAGCAGCGCAATGCATACAATCATGTAGATACGGGTCAGGAGCTTCAGTTAATGTTCACATCAACCATCAGAATGGGGAATTTTAATCTAAGTGACCTCGACTGTGGAATGATTGTTGGTGGCAGATGGTTTGAGTATCTCAGAAACTGCTGATCTCCTGGGATTTTCAGACACGCTAGTCTCCAGAGTGTGCAAAAAAAAAGGAGAAGAAAATTCCAGTGAGGAGCAGTTCTGTAGACAGGAAGGCCTTGTTAATGAGAGACGTCAGGGGAAATAACCACCCATTACAACAGTGGTATGCAGAAGAGCATCTCTGAACACACAACGCATCATAACTCTAAGTGGATAGACTACAGCAGTCTAAAAAATAAGTCTGAGAAATACCTAATGAAGTGCTCACTGAGTGTATATATGGTACCTGCACAATTGCTAGTAAATGTGCAGGTACATAATTATATGAGGAATAGCTGAGGAATATCGATGTGGATATTATGTGGATACTATAAGTTATATATTTTATTCCTCAGAAAACTACACACACAGAAAACCTATTTTGCCTGTTATTAAGTGATTATCAACAGGAACCTGCACTCCCAAGATATAGACCGGTTGTAAGCACATAAACGTTCGGCCACTTTGATGGGGCATCTCAGGTCAGCGATGGCAGTACTCGGTGCTGCGCTGTGAAGCTGAAAACTGGCTGGGAATATGACCCAGAAGAAACGGGACAGGCAGTATTCCCCCGTGAATATGCCACGTCTCACTGCTGTGTATGCCAGCATCCCCGTTTATTTAAATAATGCGTTGCGTAGTTGAACTTGGGGCAACTCGCTGTTTGACCCTCCGTTGCTCTCTGCGTGTTTCATCTCGCACGCAGGCATTGTGAAGTTGTCCTTAAAAAAACTTTGGCAGCAACTCTATCCAGAATTTGAGGGAGAGAGAGAGAGAGAGAGAGAGAGAGAAAGAAAAATTGGACGCTCCAATTTTGTGGTGTGAAAGTGGGGCGATCTGTTCCTTGGAAGTTTCCCAGTGAAATTTCCTAGGGACCAAGACACCGAAAATATCCATCTGAGCTTTGTCCTACATAGAGAGAAAGAGGGAGAGAGAGAGAGAGAGAGAGAGAGAAAGAGGGAGAGAGAGAGAGAGAGGGAGAGAGAGGGTGGGCAATCACAAGTTGTAATATGGATTCCATGTATGTGTGGGTGTGGGTGTGTGTGTGTGTGTGTGTGTGTGTGTGTGTGTGTACACGTATGTATGTAGAGTGAGCGTCTGAGGGAATCATTTCAATAGCAGGCTGGAATCGAGGACACTGCCAGCGCATGTGGCTGACTGGACACGGCGTGCGTGGTGCGTGTCAGGTACGGAAAGAGAGGGTGCTGCGCTTTTTTCCACAGAAGCTGGAAAATGACGACCGCGGACGGAGGAAATGTGAGAAAGAGAGAGAGAAGAGAGAGTGACAGGTGGCCTGTGCTGAACGCAGGCTGTCAGGGACACGTCGCCACACAAAGAGAGAGCAACTTGCCTCGTGCAAGGAATGCATCTTTAATGCTGTAATAATACCATGCATTAATGATGTCTGAACGATAGTATTTTATTAAATTTGAATGAACGGAAACCTTACTTTCAAATGCGAACGCACAGGGCATAACGGGGCTGTGCTAAAATAGCGTGTGTGTGTGTGTGTGTGTGAGAGAGAGAGAGAGGGAGGGAGAGAGGGAGGGAAAGAGAGGTGACCTAAAATAAGTTGTCCTACATTAAAGGAGAGGAGAAATTATAGGGACAGATCTCTTCTCATATTTCGTTCTTTATCTACTCATCTCTGGTCTCTGGCTAGCAATAACTTTTCAATAGCCCCTATCTACTTGCGTAAATCTTTAAATCATTCCTTTTTTACTTCTCATTTAATTTTCCTTCCTTGTTCCCCCTCTTTCGCCCACCTTCGCTCCGGTCTACATGACACCCCTCTCCCTGATTCTCCTGCCTTGCGTCCACCGTGTATCTCCTGGCCCCCCAGTTCTCTCTCTTCTGCCCTCCCCTCTGCTGCTCCTCTCTCCTCTCTCTCCTTCCAGTATCCTCCATACATCTGTTTCTCCTCTGTGTCCCTTCTTTCTTCTTCCACCTTCACTCTCACCTTATCTCTCCATCTCACCTCACAACCTCACTGTAAAACCCCCTTTATGACCTCACAGATACAACCTCACTCTACAACCCCCTTTATGACCTCACAGATACAACCTCACTGTACAAACCCCCTTTATGACCTCACAGATACAACCTCACTGTACAAACTCCCTTTATGACCTCACAGATACAACCTCACTGTACAAACCCCCTTTATGACCTCACAGATACAACCTTACTGTACAAACCCCCTTTATGACCTCACATGTACAACCTCACTGTACAAACCCCCTTTATGACCTCACAGATACAACCTCAATGTGTTACACCCTTTATGACCTCACAGATACAATCTCACTGTACAAACCCCCTTTATGACCTCACAGATACAACCTCAATGTGTTACACCCTTTATGACCTCACAGATACAATCTCACTGTACAAACCCCCTTTATGACCTCACAGATACAACCTCACTGTACAAACCCCCTTTATGACCACACAGATACAACCTCACTGTACAAACCCCGTTTATGACCTCACAGATACAACCTCACTGTACAAACCCCCTTTATGACCTCACAGATACAACCTCACTGTACAAACCCCCTTTATGACCTCACAGATACAACCTCAATGTGCAACCCCCTTTATGACCTCACAGATACAACCACGCTTTTGTCTCCTTTTCTATTCCCGTTCCGCAATAAGTGGTCCCTCCTCCACCTCTGTCCGATTGCTCAGCACTATGCGAAAACCACAGCCTTTCCTCTCTTTCAGACTCTCGCTCCTTCCCCAATTAGCAGACTGGCTTGTCAGGGCCTCAGCCTCCCTCCATCCATCCTTCCGTCGCTCTCTCTCTCTCGCTCTTCCCTTGGCTCGGCGGTAAAGAGCCGTGGCAGTGTTTAATCTCTGCCTGTGTTCTGGCTGTCGGGCCCCTGCTCAGCCCGGTGTGGGCAGTGTCAGGGTGAACGTGCTGTGGCGTTGATGGAGGCGGCCGGGTGGGAGCTGCTGCAATGCCCGGTATGTCTCCCTCTCTCGGGGCTCAGACAACTGTGTGATAAGTTACTGTATGTGTGTCACAGCTGCTCTTGTGCCATCTAATGCGTCTCATTCAGCCCTTTGGTGTGACCTGATCCCGATCTAACAGGCCTGTCGTGTGTGTGTGTGTGCATGTGTCTGCATATGTGTGCGTGTGTATGCGTATATGTGTATGTGTCTATGTGTGTGGGCGCATGTATGTGCATGTTTGCATGCATGCGTATGCGTATGCGTATGTGCATGTGCGTGTGTGTATATGTGCGTGTGGAAGTCGCAAGGTTGGTGCTTTGATCCCCCACCTTGGTTGTGTCAAAGCTGATTGGTACCTTGCATGGCAGTCTATTGCTGTTGTTGTGTGAGTGTGTGTGTGTGAATGGGTGAATGTGAGTGTGAGCGAGCGTGCGTGCGTGCGTGAGTGTGTATGTGTGTGTGTGCGCATATGTGTGTGCGCACGTGTGGGTGGGTGTGTGTGTGCGTGCGTGCGTGTGTAAATGGTTGGCATTTATCTAGCGCCTTTATCCAAAGCGCTGTACAATTTGATGCTTCTCATTCACCCATTCGTACACACACTCACACACCGACGTGTGCGAGTATGTGTGTGTCCCTGCTATGGACATTTTCCTGCTCTGAACGCTGTACAGAGAAAACCAGAATTTTTATGAAGGATATATTATGTACTTAACAACCAAGGTGTGTATTGCAGAGCCAGCGGTGATGATAGAATATGATTATTGGAGTTGGCTCACAGAGGGGTTTACAGCTGTTGCTTAAGCTGTTGGTAAAACCAGGTGAAGCTTTTGATCGACGCATCCAGTAAATCCAATGAAATCCAATACATACAGAAGAAGCTGATGTTTGTAGTAGAAACCAAAAGTGAAATGTCCAGGACAAAAATCGGTGAAAGGGTTCAATATTTAATAAGCAGAAAATTCAAATAATATAAAATATGATTTTATATTGGCATATCTGGTCTCTACCAAAGGCATTGCCATGAGCTTCAGCCCCTCTCCCCGAGTTAAGGCCCTTAGGTGTAGCCATGATAAGATCACACAGCTGTTGGGCCCTTGAGCAAGGCTCTTAATCCCAGTCACATCAACTGTAAGTCCCTTTGGATAAAAGTGTCAGCTAAATAACATCCACACCAAGAATTTTAACTACGACGACAACTATATGTCGTTTTTAAAATATTTATTTGGGATCACTTTCAGATTTTTTTTTCCGGCTGAATGATAAAATACTGACACCCAATCAAAATCCATCCGAGGTCATAAAGGCGTTGAGTGAGTTTGTATCTGTGAGGTCATAAAGGGGGCGGTACAGTGAGGTTGTATCTGTGAGGTCACTAAGGGGGTTGTACAGTGAGGTTGTATCTGTGAGGTCATAAAGGGGGTTGTACAGTGAGGTTGTACCTGTGAGGTCATAAAGGGGGTTGTACAGTGAGGTTGTATCTGTGAGGTCATAAAGGCGGTTGTACAGTGAGGTTGAATCTGTGAGGTCATATCTCTGAAATATGCAGAGGCACCAGCGGGCCCCCTGAGGGCCTGCTTTCTCCCCATCCCGGTGTTGCCTTGCTGTGGAGCTGCACTGTATTCTGCATGATCAGCCCAGCCACGTCTCTGTCACGGACTCAAGCAGGCCCCTTTTTCAGGCTCATTTCCTGCTTTTGTTGAGAGTTGCAGCTCAGCAGCCCCACTGCGGTGTTTTAGCCACTCCTTTCAGCACCATGTCAATGGTAACAATACGCAAAAAAATCTATTAAAAAGTCTATATTTTTATCCCCACAGGAAAATGTAGTTACCAGTGTTTTTTCTGCATCTATTGTCTCCCCATGTGGTGATGCAGTGATTGTGTTCTCCCGGCGGCGCTGTACCGCTTCAGGGCCGGGACGCTCTCTCACGCGGAGCGGAGGGGCCACATTCAGGGGTCTTACTGCAGTCCCTGGCTCCAAATATTACAACATGGCCACGCTGATAAACCCGGGTACCGCGGCTTCAAAATGCTTTTTGCAAGCCCAGGGATATAACGTGACATAACAGGCATTTTTTCAGAACCAGTTCCGAAACCAGTTCCGCCCCATGTAATTCCTACCATTTTGGTAATGAGTTTGTCATGTGGTTACCTTCTCAGATGCCTTTTTGAAATTTGAATATACACTTGGTGAGCGATGTATTGGCAACAACTGAATGCATAAAAGCATGCAGACGTGGTCAAGAGGTTCAGCTGTTGTTCAGGGAAGATATGTGATCTGAGTGAATATTTATGCATTAG